>NC_043004.1:15217159-15224659 GCF_006345805.1 Octopus sinensis
TGCAGACCACTTCAAAATGCGTTAACTTGAAATATATTTCAAGCACCTTCTTAATGATATTCATGACATCTATTATCCAAAATTTGAAATATAAGAAATAGGCCACATTACTGTCGTTATCAGATGTGAGATTTAGAGTAGGAATATATAGTATTATAACAGTAAATCGTATATTTATAGAATGACATATCCTATACTAAATATAATAAATAACTCAATGAATATATTAAATAACCCAATGAATCTATACACCCTGTTTGCTAAACAAAAATGTGCTTGGGAATGTGCATATTAATGCATATTTATTACAAATAACATTTAGTTAATTTCTAGGAATTTAATTCACTATTACTGGAAAAGTGTAAATGTTCTTTTAGAAATTTTAAAAAAATTAAATAAAACCAAAACAAATGCATATAGTATTTATTTTATATTTTTTCGTCTATTTGAAATTGATAAACTTGTATCGAGGACAACAGCTAAATTAAAAACAAAAATCTGTGAGTAACCTATATCAAGTACAGAATAACTAATTTTGTTAAATTTTCAAAATTATATATATATTATATATATATGTGTATGTGTGTGTGTCTATATCTTTATATATATATATATACAGATAGAGAGACAGACGGACAGACATGAGGGGGAGAGATAAAGATAGGTATATAGATAGATAGAGAAGTATACCTCACTGGAAACAGTTATTTTCTATGATTAAAAAATTAAAAATATATTTAGAATAGCTTATACTATTCAATGATATTTATGAAACATAAGCGTATGGTAAGAATAAATAAGACTTTGATCATGCTGAAATAATTGCTTCCATGATATCGTTCTGACAGTATTCGTAAATGTTTTTTATAAGAATATTTTATGTAAAATAATATCGACAATTGACAAATATATTTTTATCAAAGAAAACATATGCACCTAAGTATTAAGTTTAGATATCTTCCATTTAATGATGGATGAGTGAAATCAAGATATAACAACACAAGGCTATATAACTTCTAAATTTAAATATATGAATAATTATAATTTTAATGGCAGTACAAAATTTGTATTTCAATTAATATTCAAATTTGAAATTTTTGACTGTAACACATACATAAAATACCTTTTTTTCCTGATATCTTCTGTGAAATCAATAACTTATAAATATTTCGACTGCAATTTCACATTAAGTGCATGTTTATGCATACTTAAGCAAATATTGGGTTTATTAAAATCATGTAAATGACTACATAAAGTCATATTAAATGTGTAGTGTCACTAGACATTTCTTCAGTTGGCTTACGTACCGCTCTATGTCCATGAAATTCGAGAATTTCATGGGCATATAGCCATACGTAAGCCGGCACAAGTAATCTCTAGTGAGACTTTACCTTGATGTACCTAAAGAGGCCCAGAACGGGTCGAAACATGTGTTGTACCCAATAAATTCATTACACATTCCATCTCCTATTTTATTAATACTGTTAACCCAACCGCCACTTCGTAGTTCCTGCAGTAAATCTACGGATGACAACGGGGAATCGAAACTATGCCGGTGCTTTACTTATCCTCCATTTACACATTTTGTAGAATTTTTCCATTATATATATGCGTGTGTGTCTGTGTGTCTTTTTCCCTTATATATTTATATATATGTGTGTGTGTGTGTGTTATAAACACATACATATGTGTACGTATACGTATAAATATTCTTTGGTATTTATGTATGGATGTAATTCCGTATGTATCTGCATAAGTATATATACATACATACATACATACATACATACATATATATATATGTATATATATATATATATATATATAATATATATATATATATATATATATATTATATATATATATATATAATATATATATATATATTATTTATTTATTTATTCATATATATATATATATATATATATATATATATATATATATATAATCTTCATTAATCAATAACACTTTCGAAATATTGAATACAAAACGATCATGTTTTGCGTAAATCTGTACTCATTGATAAAACAATTTAAAATTGAAATAATCAATAAATGTCACAACATAAACAGAAAAGAGACTGTTTGGAATTTAACAACATTTACGGGGTTTTATAATTTGGTTTTCTCGTTTTTGTGAGATTCTTTCGATTTGAGGAAAACTTATGTAAATTCCGTCTGTGAAAAATAACGTCTAGAATATAGATTTTGCCACTTTAAATATATTTACACGTAAACTCAATGGCAAATAATTCAAGCATAGACAGAGAAAAAGGCGTCTATAAATCTAAAACTGTTTTCATAGAAATTTATTTGTTATATTCTATAAAAGTCATTGTACTGTAAACATTCTGAGGTACCGAATGCACCACTAAGATCGATAGATGTGGTAGGGGTCATTATAGATTTACTACGTCTGATACTTATACAAGACAAGACTACCATAAAGCTCACATACAATCTTATAAAAGGAAGAGAAGTTTGAAAAATGTAGCCTCCTCTATGAACTAGGAATCTTGGGGTTAGAAGCCAGCGCTCTTAACCACTACGTCCTGTACCGGACCAAAGCCTTATGAGTAGATTTGGTAGACGGAAATTGAAAGAAGCCTGTCGTATGTATGTGCATGTGTGTGCGTGTGTGTTTGTATGTGTGTGTATGTGTGTGAGTGTGTGCGTCTGTATTTGTGTGTCTGTATTTAACCCAACACCATCGCTTGACACCGAAGTTTGTGTGTTTACGTCACTGTAACTTAGCGGTTCGGAAAAAGACACTGATACAAGACGTATTAGGCTTAGAAAGAAAAATGTTGGCATCAAGTTGTTCGACAAAAGGCGGTGCTCTAGATTGAAACTAGTAAAAAAAATATACGCATAAGAGAATGAATGTCAAATAAATAAACTGCTTCTTGGGTCTTAGGAACCTCAGAAAATAGGACCGTCTAAAATGATTTTTTTTTTTTATTTCTGCTGTACATATTTCAATACTCTCTAATTCTCCTCCATTATTAGTAGGCGTTATTCATATAAATATGTTATTATTAATATAAATTGAATCAGGTACAATATGAATCTATTTTCAGTTCGATCATCTGATTAGCGTATTGATACATGATAGTAAAGATACCAATATATAAATATATGGATAATTATTCGTGAAGGCGCATGGCTCAGTGGGTAGAGCGTCGAGCCTTCGAGCGTGAGGTTGTAAGTTCGAATCCCGGACCGGGCTGCGTGTTGTGTTCATGAGCAAGACACTTTATTTCACGTTGCTTCAGTTAACTCAGCTGTAGAAATGATTTGCGACATCACTGGTGCCAAGCTGTAACGGCCTTTTCCATGGATGACACTGGTGGTATGGAGAGAGGAGGCTGGTATGCATGGGCGACTGCTGACATTCCATAAACAATGTTGACCGTTGATACATAAATAGATAGTGCACTATCATAATTGTTCATGGTGATCATCATAACATGTAATCGTATAACTTGGACCCACAATTCATATTTGTTGCGGCCCTCGTTCCGATACGGACGAAGAAGAATATTTGTTATGAAATTCCAATGGATATTTAACCACATGAAAATGTTTAATTATATGGGCTGCCGCAACCATGAAAAACTGATTTGAAAATATTTACACTGGTGAGTGCTTTCAGGAATATTATAGATGCATTAGTTTTGTCAATATCGAAAAGTAAAAGAAAGGAGAAAACACTAAATATTTGGGATTCCTTCTATTCCTCTATTCAGAAAGATTAGAAAGACAAAACCCAGGTAAACTATTCATGTATTGTCAGCAAAATTGAAAAATGTCGACCGTTATATTTAACTATATTTGTAACAATATAAAATGCTAACTCAATATGCAATATGTACTCAACGGTTCTTCTCTTTACATATCGATAGTCATGGGGCATTAAACTATTTTTGTTTTTAAAATACCATAGGTAATATACTAGCTTTTTAACAGATAATATAAATCGCTCTCTTTTTTGACATAGATAGTATTTTATGTATTGGACCCTGAGATAGTAATTCTCTTATCAAAACAAATGTAAAGGGTACATTTGATATCATCTTGTTAGGAAGAATTCTCTTATGACATGAAAAGTCTTCGTATTTGTTTTTCATCGTTCCCTTATCACTGCAATAAATGAAGCTAACTCAATTATAGCTATCATGGTTTAGAGTTTTCCTTTACTTGAAGTCCAGCAAAAATTTTTTCATAAGAATATGTATTCATAACAAGACATTACGGTATGTCTCCTTGGAGATGTATATATACAAGTAATTTTGTATTTTGTGTCATTAAGAAAGCTATATAGAAAATAGAATGTTAATATCGTAGGATATAACCAACAGTTAGTTGTACACGATAATAATTGTGAATACCATCATGCTCATTACACAAGTAATTACACACAGGTCAACGAGCAGAAACACTTTACAATAGTTATTAACAATATTAAAGAAGAGAATATTGCAAGGTAATAGTAGCAATGACAGTGCTAAGTTACTTTTGCGTAATGAGGAGAAAAGTTATGGATTAAAATTACCCCTATAAGACAACATTTATACTAATCTAGACAAGTAACGCAAAAGAAAAAAGAAGCGGGTGTTTTCATGAAACTTAATTAAATATATGTTGTAATGGATGATAATTATGACATTTTGCACTGTTGACATGTATTTCGTTGCTGATAGACCTAGTCCTCGAAGAAGAGACTGGCCCTGCTGTCAGATCGTCGAATGGCCACAGAGAATATGAGGATGTTATGGATATTGGCCTAATGATTTAAGTGAATGTATGAAAAGAGCCTGCTACATGAAATATATGCAATAAATTAGGCGTTAACATGTTTAATTTGATGATGCATGAAACTCATAATCGCCTCAATTAATACTGTTCGAAATTTTATATTTCTTCAACAGATTCAGTGCTTATGATATGGTATTTTGAATTAATACCTATTACCTCACAAATGCATTCTTTCTAACCAAACATTTTACTGTATGCTTTGTTCGTTATCAAGCAGGTGACTTTCACTCACCTCACTGCCATCTTTTGTAGCAACTCATATCTTGCTGCATCAGATAACGAGTCGACCCAACAAAAATTCTGAGAATTATATTATCTTTCCAGTGTGGCTGCATACATATATTCCAGCATTTTAGCAGTGATAATCGCTAATTCACACAGATAACTCGTATATGTAAATTTAATATTCATAGATATAATTATGTCTTAGCAAAGTGAATTTGTGGTTCATGCGGTTATTGAATAGTTAGCTTCTTTAATATAAACTTGGTTCAAGACTTTATCCTTTAATATTCTCACGTGTTTTTAGAACTCGTGACTAATTTAATATTAGTGCAAAGAAGTATTGAAATTATGTTAGTATAGGAGTATATCTATCTATCTATCTATCTATCTATCTATCTATCTATCTATCTATCTATCTATCTATCTATCTATCTATCTATCTGCGTGCGTGTGTGTGTATATATATGTCTATATGTATATGTATATATAAATGTATGTATAAATATATATATATCTATATATACATACATTTATATATGTGTTTGTTGGGTGTGTGTATTGGTGTACGGGTGTGTATATGTATGTATGTATGTATGTATGTATGTATGTATGTATGTATGTATGTATGTATGTATGTATGTATGTGTGCATGTCAGTGTATGTATATATTGTTATGTGTTTGCTGATAGGATATGAACTAGAATGTTGTGGGAATAATTTTGAACTGAAAAAAAGCCTCTAAAATATCCTGCTTTCATATCTACTGACCCAAAGAATTCATTGCATGTATAAATATATTAGGCATGCCTCAATGATACAAGAGGAGCTAGCTGAAAATATTTGACTTTATGAAAGCTGAAACTTTATAATATTTCTACTTAATCTGAAAGGCAGCCAACTAAAAGCTAATAAAAATATAATGAACCGACAAAAGATATCGATCACAAAAATATATGAAGTGGCTATAGACCAGTGAGTCTTTGGATGTCCGAATTTAAACAAAAGAAGTTAACGGTATGTGATATAAATCTATATTTGTTTTATATATACATATACATACATACAGGCACACACGCATATATATATATATATATATATGTATGCGGGTGTGCGTGTAGTGGGAGGCTTAGTTTGATACGTAGGTACATACATATGCATATATATATATATATATATATATATATATACATATATGTAAATATATATATTATAAATATGTATAAATACACACCTATATATATATATATATATATATATATATATATATATATATATATATATATATATATATACATAAACAAGATATGTGTGCGTGCGTATATATGCATGTTTGCATGTATGTCTGTCTCCTTGTATTTATGTATGTGCGCATGTATGTATTTGTATGTTTCGCGAAATTGCTGAACGTAAAGCAAAATCAAACAACTTTTATATTTGCGACAAAGGAAGTCACTACTAGAATAATGCTATTTTATTCTAATACAAATCCTTATCTGAAATATTTGAAGTAGAATGAACACATTAATTCTATAGTTATTGCCATAACAGCTAACTAAATCAACAGCCTATAGGAGAGATCAAACTATTCCATATCACGAAAAAAATATGAAAGGCAAAAGAATAACTGTCGTCTGATTGTAAAAATGATCTAAGAGTTGAGATTATAAAAAAAAATGCAGACGGAACGCTTAAGTAATTTCATAATCACAAGGAAGAGAATGGGTGGAAAGAAATGTCCTTTTGATAAAACGTATTCATTTATAAAATAATAGTTTCAGTGTTGCGTACACAGCCTTTATATCATATGAGACATATGCATTAGATTAGTCTTCTCTTCCTATCCTTCTGGAAAGTTATAAACTACTATTCATTCTGTCAGTTCCAAATCGCAGAATAGAATGTCAAAAGTCTTCTTTATAATTAATTTCTTCGTAGAAAGACAGTATGATCTATATATTGTGGATTGGTGAGAGTGTTGCAAAGACTTTACCATATTATACGACAATATATGAAGTGATATTTTTATACAAGCAAGCGTAGGTCGGAAAAATATTGTGTATAACTAATAACAAACGTAGGACAGTATATTTTGTGCTGAGACACATAGACACTATTTGTTTTGTGAAGATATGCAATTGCATGCTTTGACATCCACAACGTGCCCTACATGACACGGTAGATTAAAAATTTACATAGCGCTTAAGAGGAAAATTATTTTAGGGAGTTTTGTCGTATACGTTCTTTTTAAGGGTAATAACTACATATGTGGGTATGTATCTATCAATCGGGATAGCAAACTGTGTTGTAATTTTGACGCACTGAAATTTTTTTCTCCGCAGAAAGAAGTACTCTAAGCCTGAAATATAATGCATTGGGTCTTCAGAAAACTTAACGTTTTGTATTTAGGAAGAGTAATATATAAATAATTTTTTTCCTATGTAGGAACAGCTCTTATTCT
>NC_043004.1:15229659-15232159 GCF_006345805.1 Octopus sinensis
ACCAAAGCTTTGTGAGTGGATTTCGTAGACGGAAACTGAAAGACGCACGTCGTATATATATATATATATATATATGTGTGTGTGTGTGTGGTGTGTGTGTGTGTGTGTGTGTGTGGTGTGTGTGTGTGTGTGTGTGTGTGTTTGTGTCTGTCCCCCAACATCGCTTGACATCCGATGCTAGTGTGTTTACGTCCCCGTAACTTAGCGGTTCGGCAAAAGTGACCGATACAATAAGTACTAGGCTTACAAAGAATAAGTCCTGGGGTCGATTTGCTCGACTAAAGGCGGTGTTCCTGCATGGCCACAGTCAAATGACTGAAACAAGTAAAGAGAATTTCCTACTTGAATGCGTTATGATACCACAAAACTTGACTTTAAAAAGGATTTAGCAAATCCGATCAGGTGGTGCTATTAAGTTAGACATAGCCTGGGCCAATTTCTGGTCGACACATGTGAAAGATATGTATATACATATATTGAAAGTAGTAATAACTCTTCTTCGAGGCACTAATATTTATAGTGTAAAATATTATATGTGTTTAGATGATCAAAAGCCTTTTTTTTTCAGCGTATTAGCAAACATTTTTTTAGTCTTTCCCCTTATTTGTAATTGTTTATATTTCCACCTTGAAAGTTATTTAATATGCTGGCCACTGGTAAAAAGTTTTTCGAAAAATTTAAATCCTTATAATAGAAGTGTATATATATATATATATATACACACACTTCCAGGCTTTGTGCCTAGAGTAGAAAAGAATATAGTTTCTGTGCTCTGTACATATCTCAAATTGTATTACACACAAATTTTAAGGTCGTGGACCGGCAGAATTGTTGCCGCAACATTTCTTACGAATTCGCCTCCTGAGTTTAAATTCCACTGGGGTCGAGTTTGCATTTCATCCTTTTGAGCTGATTAAAATAAGTACAAGTCAAGCACAGGAGTTGACTTCGTGATCGATTTGGCTCTCTCCCCGATTTTCAGCCCTTGTGCCTAAATTAGAAAAGATTATATACAACGTTCATATACATATTGTATTATGTTGTTTGCGCATTTGTGTAGTTTATGATATATATATCATAAACTACACAAATGCGCACACGCACATACACATATTTAATGTTCGAAATACCGTATATTTAATTCACTTAAATCATGAGTGGTGCATTGGTCTTACTTAATATTCAGTTAGAATTTTTTTTTTAATGTTAAAATGTATTAAATTCTCTCATTCTGTAAGTTATTCTACGACCATCATATTTAAAATTGAAGCCCTAACTAGACTACAGACTACTCTTAAGCACACACTACCTATTAAGTGTGTTTAGCTATCTGATGAAGCATATGTCTATATTTTAACGTTTATTTCATGCGTTTTTTCTTTAATCTTGTTTTCCCCTCCGTCCTCTGTTTGTGTGTGATCTCTGTTCGGAAGAATTTCTACTTTCCATGAATGACGCTTCGTTTTTAAGCACACTTCTTTCTCATTGCTCTCTGCTGTATATTTATTGAGTTTATGACTCTTAATATGATACCTCTTGAAATATACAACGCATCCATGCGCGTGTATGTGTATATACATATGTGAGAATATATATGTTGGTATATATGTATATATACATATGCATGTGTATATGCATATATGCGTGTGTCAATATAAATAAATAAATATATATATATTATATATATATATATATATATATATATATATATATATCCTTAAAAATGTTTTAGCCCGAAGGCCGCGGCCATGCTGGGGCACCACCGCTGAATGAGCTACACTAGTTTGTGAATCCACCTCTGATACGTGGCACTTGATCAACAAGGGAGTTCGATGCTGCTGCCCGCATCCGTGTCTCCTGTCGTGAGGTAGTTCATCTGGGACTCCCAACAAGAAGAGATCCAGTTTAGTTTTAAAGAAACCCACATCCACACCATGTAAGTCTCTCAGGCATTTAGGGAGGATGTTAAAGAGCTGTGGTCCTCTGAAACCCAAGCTGTTGCAGTATCTGGACCTGTATTTTGATGGTGATGTTGGAATCCTTGGCACCACGCAGCGGCGCCCCGTTCTGCGGTTGGAGTAACTTTGAATGACAAAGTTTGGGACAAGACCCTCCAGGATTTCCAGATGTATATCACTGACATATCTCTCCCGCCTCCGCTCCAGGAGAAGAGGTTTATACCTTCATTCAGTTTCCCAGTAGCTGACATTTTGCATTGAGACGATTTTCTTTGTGTAGCTTCTCTGAGTTGCTTCGAGTTCTGCTGTGTTTTATATTGTGTGGTGACCAAAGTTGGGAGCAGTAGTCCAAGCGGCTGAGGACAAATGCTTTCCATAGGACCATCAGTGTCTCCTTCTCTCTTGTTCTGAAAGTTCGGAGAATCCATCCAGCTAGCCGTCTGCATTTTATCACCAGATTAGCAATATGCATTGGAAAGATGCATCATTGCTCATGTCAATGCCCAGGTCACGCACTGATTTTGACTCAGGGATTGCAATTC
>NC_043004.1:15237159-15292159 GCF_006345805.1 Octopus sinensis
ATTTATATTTTGTACCAATTGTTTCTGTTCAATTGATAAGTTTCGTTCAAATAATGTTAATACAATTAATGCAAGGAAAATCTAAAATGCTCATTCATATAGTGCATCTTCATTCCTATTTAGAATGATTTCTTAGAGGGAGAAAAGAAGTAGAGCAACCATGAATCTGCATAAAACAATCCATTTCTATTTTTCCATATATATCCAATCATCATCTTAGAAGGCAAGTATTATATGAAGCTCACGCTTAACACGCAACTAATTTCATCTGAAATGCCAGTACTAAATTTGTTTCAACGATGCATTTTGTTTTAGGTTTTATACTCTGTACCGGACCCTATTCTTTTAAATATTACAGTATATTGAATATTAGGATTTTAAAAGAATATACAATATACGGCAGTTCGATTCAGTATATTATATATAGTACGAAGAGAGAAAACCTCATATGGTGATATTGTAAAATGCTGAGCTAGAGATACACAAGTATAATTCGTGACGTAAATGAACTGAGCAATGTGATTTTCCGGGGCGTTACCTCCAGCATCCATTAGAGAAAAATAAGATAACATATTTTAAGATCAATGCTAATGTAGAATAACATGTTCGATATAAGGTTTTTAGCTGCCTTATTAAGACGATGGTTGTAGTAAAATCACAAGATAAATATCACAGATCTGGGTCTTCTCAGGAAAAGATGTAATAACGTCCGCAACGTTCATCAGAAACAAACACTGATATAGATAAACCTGCTGTTTCTTCCACTCGACATTATTGTATTTTGTAAATGCGCAACGGGCTGTGGGATTCCTGATTAACTTATGCTATTCGAAGTATAACAGAGACGATTGATTTTAAATCTGAAATTAAACTTACCTCAGTGATTTACCACATATGATGTGTCATTTATTCTTATTAATCTTCATCGCATAATTATCTGCTGCTTACATTTCGATAATTATCCTCCAATCACTTGCTAAGTTATATACTTTATTTATTTTATTCTACATAAAATCTTAATTAAGGATTATTTGTCAATAAATAAAATTATTAGCTACAGAACAATGTTTAGTATATATGATTTATAATAGTAATTACAGAATATATTCACACCTGTCAACAACTATGTGACTCGATGTGCAAATTTAGTAATATATCGTATGGTATTTTTATATCAGTATCTCAAATGAATCGTGGTGACCGTGGCCAATATCTGAAGTAATGCAAGGCAGTGAGCGGGCAGAATCTTCAACACACCGGACAAAATGGTTAGCGGTATTTCGTCCGTTGTTACGTTCTTGTTTGTAATTTTGCCAAAGTCTACTTATTCTTGCAACCTTTTGGGATCGAAAACTTGTATCATTTGAGCCGAAAAATTGACTTCCCGCTTCCCTAAAAATTACTGGTTATGAGCTAAAGTTTAAACTTTGAAACCTGTATCTAAAGTAGTGTAGAAGAATTCTTAGCTATATTACATGGGACACATCATACAAATTGCACAAGTTAGGAATGTAACCCTTCACCTCTATAAGTATCACTCAGGATGTTCAGAATCACAAGTCATGCAAATTCTCCATCACTCCATTCGTATCTCCCAAATGTATTCAGGTGTACAATTTTGAGCCCATTTTTCACAGCTTTTTCAGCTGCACCTTTGCTATGTAGTTGTCCTTAAAAACTGTCAAAATTGCTACGACGCCTATTTAGGAGAGCCGTTGTATGATTTATGACTATGCAGTCCAATTTTTCCGATGGCATATGTGGCCAATGCTAAATGTGGATTGTTGTTAGGTATTTGTTCCAGGAAAACAAGAATAACGCCCTTGAAATGCTTACTTCGTCAAGAGATTAACGAAGAGAGTTACACCCGCATGAAAGGCATTATTTGCCTGTAGTTAAGGAGAAAAAACTAGGACTGCTAGTTACATGTCAAAAAGAATTTCTCACCAAACGTGCAATTTGACTCACCTATGTCAATTAGTTCAAAGCCAAAGATTGCTTTACTTTCAGTACAACTCTAGTACATATTTGCATTCTCAAGCTGAAAACTTATTGAAGAGTTAATGCCTCTCCCAAATTAAGATTCCTCTCAATATCATGTTGTAGAATTGGTAAGCAGCACGAATGCAATTAAACGTAAAAGCCAGTCTCATAAAAGTAGAGATGTACTTTGACGAACCCAGGCATGTTAATAATAATAATGATGATGATGATGATGATAATGATAGTAATAATAATAATAATAATAATAATAATAATAATAATAATAATAATAATAATAATAATAATAATAATAAGAAGAAGAAGAAGAAGAAGAAAACAGCCATTCAAACATGGCGAATGATGATGAATTATATATATATATATATATATATATATATATCAATTCGTTTTGCAAGATTCCTGATGTGAAATCGTGTGTTGAAACAGATATTGTTGTAATTCAGGATGGTCGTTTTATTTATTATTGTTATTTTTTGCCAAATATATCCACGCACAATATGTATTTTTCTTCATTCAATTACTACTGTTACGGGCGTCAACATAATAACAATAACAACAACAACAGCAATAATAATAATAATAATAATTATAATAATAATAATAATAATAATAATAATAAAATAACTAATAAAGAGTGAAGAAAATGTATGTATATGTGTATATGTGTGTGTGTATGTATATGTATGTGTGCGTATGTGTGTATGTTCTTTGTCTCTTTCTTTTCTGATTTACACGTACACCCCTGTAACTTGCTAATTACCCACTTATAATGTTATTACAATGGTTTGCAGCCGTCACGCCACTCTAAGACAGACATTTAGAACATGTAGGTCCCTCTTGCCTGTGTGCGAGAACGGATCTACTTGTTATACCTGTGTCTGTGCATTTGCATATATGCATATTTTCGTGTATATGCATAGGGATTTACTCCCCCATGTGTGTGAGTGTGGGCGTGAGTGTGGGTGTATGAATATCTTTGTCCATAAGCATAGAGATTTTCTTCCTCATGTGTGTGAGTGTGTGTGTGAGTGTGTCTGTATGTAGGTATGTACGTGTATGTGTATATTGCCTTTTCCCGTATGTATGTGTATATTGAGTGTGTCTGTATGTAGGTATGTACGTGTATGTGTATATTGCCTTTTCCCGTATGTATGTGTATATTGATATATTTATGTATGTGCGCATATACGTATGTGGGTGGGTAGACTGGCGGGCGGGCTTAACATATGTACGCGTGAGTATGTATTTGTGTGTATACGAGTGCGTGTGCAGAGGCAGTTTAGTGTATTTGCTTTTATGTATTTAGCTGGTGCAAACTTAGGTATACGTAGGTAGCGGGACGTATGTATATGCGTACACCTGTCGAAACATTTTTACACGAGAGTACGTATGTATTTATACGTGTGGTTGTGTATACGTGTGTATATATATGTGTATATGTGTATATCTATGCGTGTACGTATGTACACGTTGACCACTAGTAACAAGGACAATTTACGAGGAAGCAGATAAACTGTTTAGCCACAACCCTAATTAACCATATACTTGGTCTCCAGACATTCTAGTTGATTTATGACACCCGCCATTACGCCCGCGGGCTTCTACAACCGGAAAATGTCATCTTTCTGACCACCTTGTTTGTTCTTAACCCCTTTACATCCCTTATCCTTATATTTTTTATATTTTTTTATATTTTTATATTTTTATATTTTTTTATATTTAAAAAAATTTTTTTTATCTTCCGTCCTTAGTTCTCGCTTCTTTATCTTTATCTCTATTTATTTATATTACCATGTTTTTTTTCGCGTCTGTGTGTATTTATATATTTATTTATTTATTTAAAATATTTATATATTTATATATTGATTTATTGTGTATACGTGTGTATATGTATGTGTATATGTGTATATCTATGCGTGTACGTATGTACACGTTGACCACTAGTAACAAGGACAATTTACGAGGAAGCAGATAAACTGTTTAGCCACAACCCTAATTAACCATATACTTGGTCTCCAGACATTCTAGTGATTTATGACACCCGCCATTACGCCCGCGGGCTTCTACAACCGGAAAATGTCATCTTTCTGACCACCTTGTTTGTTCTTAACCCCTTTACATCCCTATCCTTATATTTTTATATTTTTTTTTATATTTTTATATTTTTATATTTTTTATATTTAAAAAAATTTTTTTTATCTTCCGTCCTAGTTCTCGCTTCTTTATCTTTATCTCTATTTATTTATATTACCATGTTTTTTTTCGCGTCTGTGTGTATTATATATTTATTTATTTATTTAAAATATTATATATTTATATATTGATTTATTGTGTATACGTGTGTATATGTATGTGTATATGTGTATATCTATGCGTGTACGTATGTACACGTTGACCACTAGTAACAAGGACAATTTACGAGGAAGCAGATAAACTGTTTAGCCACAACCCTAATTAACCATATACTTGGTCTCCAGACATTCTAGTTGATTTATGACACCCGCCATTACGCCCGCGGGCTTCTACAACCGGAAAATGTCATCTTTCTGACCACCTTGTTTGTTCTTAACCCCTTTACATCCCTTATCCTTATATTTTTTTATATTTTTATATTTTTATATTTTTATATTTTTATATTTTTTTATATTTAAAAATTTTTTTTATCTTCCGTCCTTAGTTCTCGCTTCTTTATCTTTATCTCTATTTATTTATATTACCATGTTTTTTTTCGCGTCTGTGTGTATTTATATATTTATTTATTTATTTAAAATATTTATATATTTATATATTGATTTATATATTTATATACTTAGATACTCTTTTTATATCCTTATGTATTTTTATATTCTTATATCTTTTTTATATATTTTTTTATTTTTACTCTTTTGATATTTTGAAATTGTTGCCCTCTTACTACCTTTTGCACCCACCACCCTCCCTCTTTGTGACCCCTAACCCACTAAAGATTTGACCCCCCAACCCCTTCTCTCTCTATCTCAACATCCAAACTTCCTCATTCTACATCGAGTGAGAGACGAGATTGACGCTTCGCTTTTGTGCCGGTGCCCCACCCTGTCGTACGCGACTGTGAAGATTTGCATCCCCAACGTAAAACTTATAATGTAATACATGTCCTTGAAGTAGTAATTGTACGCGGCTGAAGAAAGCCATAGACACACATTATGCATTGTTATAAATCCGTCTAATAAAGGCCCGAAACATATGTACCGCTGAATCCTCGGCATCATGTTTTTATTTTGATTAATGTATTCTACCACCTACACCACTAAATGGTATATACAGGTGCTTACAATTATCAAGTATTCACCCTGAATTTGTGTATATATATATATATATATATATATATATATATATATAGAGAGAGAGAGAGAGAGAGAGAGAGCGAGAGGATTTTTAGGAAGATATATATATATATATATACATATATTCCTAAATATCACAGACGTAAAATTCAAGTTACTGGGTTTGAAAATACAACTCTATGCAAAAAAGATCGGTAAAAATTGTCATAACATGCATCTAAAAACCCATGTAGAGCATCATAGTCCCAACCAGACTAATCTATATCAATGACCTCCCGAACAATGTAGTTCCTTGTTGAACAACACGGAGCTAGTCAGCAATTATAAATATACCCTCGAGGCCATTGAACAAATACATATTAAAATGCAGGTCAAAGTATGAGATTTCCTTGGAACAAAGTTCATGTTTCCTTTAACACGTCACGTTTATCTAAGTTTAATGTACCGTAGTTTTGTTTCTTCACATAACAGATCCAATTAATATTCTCTATCCTTAAAACTTTAGATTAAATTGAAAATGAACCAAAATAATTTCAAATCTTATTAATGTTATGCAATAATCGATTCAATCTGATCAAAACTGCAATATATTAGAATAACAAGTTAGCATACAGTGATAAAGAGGACTTGTTCCTGATTAAAATTAACAAATACATTATATTTTCCGATAATATGTTGTGTTTGATTTTAGAGATAATTTTAACACGCATACAGAATGTGACTTCCCGGAATTTATATTTCTATAGATGTGCGTATATGTGTTTATGTAAGTATATCTACTAACGCACACACATACCGGCGCACACACACTCTAACATACGCTCACACACATAAACACATATCTACATTCACATATATTTGGGTATACAAATGTATACATATGTAAATTTGGATATACTTGTATAAATATTATGTCTCTTCATATATAAGCGCTTACATTTGTCGATCACTTTTCACGCGCACACACGCATACACACACGTACACGTACACCTGTATGTAAGGAGTCGAAATATACACACACACATATATATATATATATGTATTATATATGTTTATGTATTGTATATATATATATATATATATATATATATATATATACATATATATATATATTTTATGTATCCGGATGAATACATACAAGTTATATCTAATTATACGCATTTGTGTACTTCTGAATATTTTAAGCACACATACAAACATTCATCCATTATATTCACAGATAAGAAAAAGTACATTAGAAGATGCATGTATTCATGCACTTCCCTCTCACGTACACACTCATATAATTATAGATATATACACCTCCTTCTTATATGCATATCTGAGTCTTCTTCTTCCTGCCGTTATGCTTGTTGTATAGGTGATTTATTTCCTTCTTTGTGTGAGAGTTCCAGAATGCACTTTGAGTGATTTGCAATTTACTAGTCGATATTTAAACGTAAAAGTTACGGCCATGAAACGTCTTCAATAGAAAATGGGTTTAGCATGGAATATTTTTGATATCAACTAACAATACCAAACATATATTTAACGTTTACGAACTTGTAGGATTTCTACGGTGCTTGGCAAATTGCCTACCGGCGTTTTGTTTGTCTGGAGCTCAAACTCCGTCGAGGTAAACTTTTCCTTTCATTGGCGATTTTATCGGTGCCCATAAAATAAATACCAGTTGAGCACTGGGGTCAATGCCATCGACTTACTACCACTTGCCCAAAATAATGATGACCTGGTACCAAAATGAGAAATTAATATATATATATATATATATATATATATATATATAACACATATGAGACCATTGACAGGACTCCTTACGTGCTGAAAAGGCCAGTTAAAACCCAAACCACGAAAATGAGAATGTATCAGGCACACCAATTATATAACACTAGAACGAAGAATTGTTATAATTGGTAAGCCTCATGAATATATATATATAGTTCCAGCTCAGAGCTGCGGCAATGCTGATGCACCGCCGTTTTGCTACGATGTTATTACTAAGAGCCACCTCTAATATGTGGCATTGGTGAAGAATGGAGTCTGATATAGCTACCCTCATTTGCACCTCTTGCCGTGATGTTGGTTCATCTTGGACTCTCGACAGATATACATACAACATTCAGCTTTATATTTATTATACATTTGTATCCGAGTCATAACTTCTATCTTGTTAGCAAACCATGGAATATGTTTGATGCATAGAAAGCAAGTTGATGAGGCATTAATATATTCCCTGTATTCTCTTGATAAAGCTATTTGACGACATTCAGTGATTGTGTTAGAAGCAGAATCTGTAATATATATGAAATACCAATCGCAGGCATACGCCAAAGGAGTGAGGAATATAATTTTATAATGAGATTTAGAAGTGCAAAGGAAAAACTTGAAACGAAAAGTTGTATTAAAGTAACTAATTTTTCAGTGAAATGGTATTTGTAATGACAACTTTAGCGAAATGCAAATAGGTGTCTAATGAAACTATTCCGCATTTAAGTTCAGTGAAAAAATAGACGCTTATATTCAGGATTGCACCTGTCCAATTGATGGAAAGCATGTATAAGAGAGCATTTCATTTATGGTAATATAACTTTATAACGTCGAAATTCTAGAGCAAAAAATAATATTTATTTCAGAGACAACAGAGAACTCCTTCGATTTTGTTCCTGTCCTTAGGTTTGAAGGCAAGATTGTTTTAGATTAATGCTAGGAGTCATTGTGGTGATGATGATGTTTTACCGCTATCTTAATAATCGGCATAATTGCTTATTCTAGTATAAGTTTGGAAGCTAAGTCAAAGAAATAGAGTTCCAACTATATGGAATCTTCAAGCTGTTTAAAAGCACAGTTCGTCGATATCCACGTAGCTAAATTGTATCAGTAGAATGCATCACCCAGGAGTCATGATCTGGATGCGGCCCGAACCCTTAGTATGTAAGGAATCAAAATACTTGCTTGAACTTGGTTTTCTTGTCTAAAGAGTTGCTGTTTAGCTCTCTTGAGAGCTTCGGTTTTCTTACCAGTGGAGAAACTCTCTCTAGTTTCTTACTAACATTTTGTTGTTTCCATTTGAAAACAACTTAAAGTATTTTTAAAGGTGTAGGAGTGACTGTGTGGTACGTAGCTTGCTTACCAATGACATGATTCCGGATACATTCCCACTGCGTGACACTGTGGGCTAGTATATTCTACTATAGCCTCGATCCGACCAAAGCCTTGTGAGTGGATTTGGTACACGGAAACTGAAAGTATCCCGTCGTATATATGTGTGTGTGCGTCTGTGTGTGTGTGTATGTTTCTGTGTCTGTGTTTGTCCCCCCAACATCGCTTTACAACCGATGCTGGTGTGTTTACGTCCCCGTAACATTGTGGTTCTCCAAAAGAGTTGGATATATTAAGTACTAGCCTTCCAAAGAGTAAGATCTGGGGTCGATATGCTTGACTAAATGACTGAAACAAGTAAAAAGTAAAGAGTAGAGTAGAGAGAATTGTTCCTATATGATTCCACAGAACATTAGAAATAAAGACAATAGTATTTTCGAAAATATAGATCAGCAACTGGATTAAATAACTATATTTTTGAATAAAAGAACGCAAAACTGCTTCGGATATAATCTGTCATAAATCAAGAGAATCACATATTTCCATTCGCGGCATATATTTTCTGAGCGATGTAAAATATACATATGCATTCATAAAAGCTGCCGTAGCATGATGATGCCTGTCTAGTCTGCTGTGATAATCACGTAATTGGTTAGACGCTTACACGCGACAATAATCAACAAAATTTACAGAATTGTTACAGAAGTGGATACAGCATTATATTTGTTTCAGTTAAAACATATAAATGACAACATTTATACATTTATCGTTTATTCAAAACATGGACTGTGTGACCTACTGAAGGTTAGGGAGCAATTTTGGAAGAGGGCTCTGCAGTTTTGAATATACGGCAACGTTGTCTTTTATGTGGTGTGTTTAGGAAGTAAGTTGATTATCTGAGGTGTTCGTATTCTCGTATTGCTTTATGTAACGCAGTCAAGATTTGTCGCAGCAGTCAATGGCAACACTCTATTTCAAATCAATCTTCATTACGCATAGGGAGTCACCAATATTACTACTACTACTACGACTACTACTACTACTACGACTACGACTACTACTATTTATTATACATTTGCTACTACTACTGCTGCTGCTGCTGCTACTACTACCACTACTACTACTACTACTACTACTACTACTACTACTACTACTGCTGCTGCTGCTGCTGCTGCTACTACTTCTACTATTACTACACATACAAATATATGTGTACATACATGTGTATATTTATATATATGTGTGTGTGTGTGTTTGTGTGCATGTATATATATTATATCTATATCTATATATATATGTGTGTGTGTGTGCATGTATTTATCTATCTATCTATCTATCTATCTGTCTGCATATATATATATATATATATATATATATATATATATATATATAACATATGTATATATCATACATATATATCACACATATATTAGTACAAGTGAGAAATAGATGTCAACATGTGAGCACTGCTTAAGGCAATATACTGTGGGTTGAATTATTAGTGTTTCTACAGAACGCCTGTAATCGGCTGTCAAGTTAACTTCTTGAATAGTTTGGCAACTTCTTTTGATATCTTATCGACAATATAAGTAAATCAAACAAGTGAAACATTTCTTGAAACTTTTTCAAGTGCCTGGACATTCTGTCATGATATTATCGGCTTAGAATATCAACATTTCACTTCCAAGAACTTTGTTTCCAAACCTATATTGATTTTTTTATTTAGACACAATGCCACAGGGCTATTGATCATTTAGGGAAATGGAAAGAGGTGATGTTCATTATATCGAGTCACAACTGCACAAATCACAATTTCAATAACAAACATGCATACATATTTATTTATCCACTAGCGACAATGCTAAAAAATATTTCAGATATCCTTATGTGACTTGTTCTGCGTGTGAATTTCAATATATACTTTAAGTAAGTGTCAATGTGTATTTGCTACCGAGAAATGTATATAAAATTATAGTGGGTATCTGGAAGCTGAAAACAAAGTTCGTAACTCATATCATAAAATACGAGGTAATATTTTGAAAGAATATGGAAAAAGGTTTGTCGAAACGAGTTTATAGAAAATAGCGAACAGGACTGCATAAAGTGAAAATTACATATAAAAACGGTAAGGTACGTTAATAGATAGAGACAGAAAAAATCTTGAACAAATCTAAAAAATGTAAAATAAAAACAGATATATTTCCTGAAAATGATACTTAGATAATAATGCAACGCTTAGTACCAAACTTAGCTGCACACTTCTTTCTTTCAATCAATATACAAATGGGTGGGGTTAGATTTATAAAACATATATTACAATTCAGACGATTCTAGCTGAAGTCTGTAGTAAATCGCAAGACTTGCATTATTAGCTTCCTAAAAGCACGCCTTAAGGCCTTCAAAATTGCATTTAAAAGTTTAGGAAGAAACGAATATGGTTAGTATTAGCTGTATCTCGTTCCATCATAGATTTTGCTCGGTTATAGTAAAACTATGAAAATGCAATCGCAGTAACAAAAGTATTATTACAATAAATGTGATTATTTGGTTTAAGTGAGACAAGCTGACTGCAAGATAAATGTTAGTGAATGGAAAAAGTAGTTTCGTCAGAAGTTAAGATACTATGCTGAATGAATTGCGAAAAAATTTTCAAATTATTGAAACTTTTCTCTTTGGCCTAGTATAAAAAAAATATTATCAGTAATTAACTAATTTCACAATCTGTCTATGGATAGAAGGGAAGGTGTTAGTGGGGGACATACATTCATATTAATGAAACTCCACAGTGAATGAAAGCGAGATTGGAGCCTGACTGTTTCGTGGACAAGTATTCACAAAGTGAAATAGTCATAATGTTATTGAAAATGAACGTTTCCGTGATTCTTTCGTTCAGACTTCTGTAGATCAATTTTTAACTTATTTATCTTCATTCCTTCTTATTTAGGTTATTTCACAAATTTCAACTGTTACATGGCCTAATTTTGTTTTTGTTTTCCAACTTGCCTCTCTCAAAGGTAAAAGCAAATCCGTGTTATATATATATATATATATATATATGTATATGTTTATATATTTATGTATATGTGTATATGTGTGTGCGAGTGTGCGTATGTGTTTAGGCACGTTTTCATTGAAATGGAACCTGTGTTTCACTGGTTGCATACGTAAATATTCCAGAGAAAAGAGAAATTATAAAACAAGCTTCCAAGCTGTGGTTTATTTCAATATATCCTCTATATATTGTTTCTGGCTTTCATTTAATTCCACTTAGACATCATTGCATAAAATAGAGAGTGCTATGGAATCGAGATACAATCAATTAAATTAAGTGTGAGTGGTATCAGCCGTCTGATCAAAACGTTAATATCTCTAAGAACATGTTAAATTAAATCACTAGATAGACATTCACAAGCAAAATATATTCATCATTGTCTTTGGTACGCGTGGCATTGATTTAACGAGTTCATCGGAGCAAACTTAATAGTTGTACAGATGCAATTGAAGCAGAACAAATTTCGGCAAAGTGTCATGATTTGTGTTTGATTTTGCTGTATTTTTTCTCGTGACAGTTAAATGTTGGATATATAGTTTTGTAGTAAAATTGCATCACCATTTTTACCGTTACTATCTCATGTGAAATCAATGAAAGTAGCATTAACAAAGCATAATTGCATAATTGCAAGAATGAACTTTTGCTATGATCTACAAAGAAAGTTATATTCCTACATACATATGCAGATATACCCATATACAGAAATACGCGAACACATACACGTATATATACAGACCATCACACACACACACATATATATATATATATACATAGATACACTCATATATATATATGTGTGTGTGTATATGTGTGTATATATGTATGTATGTATCAACCTTTATCTTTTAGGAAGCTAAAAGCTACGGCCTGTTATAGAGTAGCCATTGCTTTCGCACCTATGGTGCGCTTAGCAATATAGGAGACTCAATGAGCGGCCATATCGTTTAACTTCCTAAAAATATATATATTATATATATATATATGCTTTACTGCGTGCTTCTTTTCCGAATATATGAAGTACTGATGATATGTGTGTGAGAGTGTGTGTATGTATGTGTATGTGTGTGTGTATCGTTGCTATTATGCAAATGTGTTGTAAGTCCTAAACGTTGCATTTCCAGAAAACGAGAAAAATAGTTTCACAATTCCATAGGAAAACCGTTCTACTGCACTTTAACAATTCTTGGCATCTTTGCATCTAAATTATGAGAGCAAATCTGGCTTACAGCTGTTTCCAATTGTCTTTGTATTACATAACTGGTAGGTTTACGCAATCGGTCATCTTGGTATCTGAAGCAGCTGGAGATACGATAGTTTGACCAAGCATATATATCTATGTATGTATGTATATATGTATGTATATACGAAGAGTCATCTTCGTAGTCATAAAGCGAGACAGATGAGTGACAACCTGGCCACTGGTGGTGGTGTAACACACCATAGGAATCATATCTGTCGGGCATGTGGAAGAAAGTGTAATTCGGCATGAGGACTTAAACGACATGCAAAGGTACATGAAGCCCAGTTACAACTACAGCCGGCTATTACCGGTAAAGGTTTTAGTTGCCAATACTGAACAAGACATTGTAGACCTTTAGCTGGGCTAAAATTTCACATTCGATCACACCACCAATAACAGTTAAGCTTCGTGCAATGGCCATAGTCGATAACGAGGGGGCAGCCATAATATATATATATATATATATATATATATATATATATATATGTATATATATATATATATACATACACACATGTATAGCGTTGCTATTATCTTAAACTGTCGTACGTCCAAATTTGGCCAAAAGCATTTGTTTCAATATTTATTTTTGCTTCGTCACACTGTCGTATCACCAGCTAATTCAGATGCCAAGATGTCAAGAATTGTTAAAGTGCAGTTCAACGGTTTTGCTAAGGAATAGTGAAACTATTTTTTCGTATTTTGATAAAGCAACGTTTTGGACTTACAACACTTTTTATTAATAGCAACGATACGCACATACAATCAAAAATGCAAGACTGGAAAGAAACTGAAGGCTAATTGAAATATAGATTGCAGATGCAACATGGGTGGAAAACGCTATATCACATTTACTACATCTGATGTCCAGACTGGAATACAGATTATATGATTCAATTGGCGCAAAGATGAACGTATCTCATTAGGACAAATAAGCAACGAATCAGTGAGTCAGCACTTGAAGATGTTCCCTACAGTAAACGACTTCAAATTTAATCAAATATAGAAGTTTAAATGCTTCGAGTGTCAAAATAAAGGTCCAAAATGACCAACTATGAAAGGCAAGAAAGGCAAAAATTCGATAATAATTCTTTTCCGGAAGTAAACCGAAGACATTCAAATTACTGTATAACGATTATTCAATAAAAAGTGTGAGTAAGAAGCTGTAAATAGCGAAAGTTACTTAGATTTCGAAAACTCACTTCCAAAATATTTTGCATCATTGTTTTCTAAACATATTATGTGTAATTAATAATTTCTAATTTAAGAAAATTATTCGTCAGATACTATGAATGAATCAATAATGCTAATATTATATATATATATATATATATATATATATATATATATATATATATATATATACATATATATATATGTGTGTGTGTTGTGTGTATGTGTGTATAATATATATTTATTAATTCATATCTGTATATGTATACACACACACACACAAACACACACACACACACACACACACACACACACACATATATATATATATATATATATATATATTTATGTTTATATATATATATATGTATCAGACAGACCGATAGACTGTATGATCAATTCACTCATTAAAGGAATAACTAATTTGTATTTGGAACTTTCAATCGATTGAACTCCATGTTTTTTAGCATTATTTTATACAATAGATTATTTTCACTTATTATTCATTGCAGTAATTAAATTAATATGCTTCGCATAAGAGTCTTTATTTTTAAATCTATTCATTTCTATATAATATTTATTGTTTCCATAACTTCTTCGAGTGCGTTTAAACAATTCAGTGTATTCTTTTACGAATTTTGAAACTGACTTCAAATATTGATTATTCATTTGGATGAATAATAATATCTCAATATTGATGATATTGTCTTCGATTGCGCCAGTGTTTTAATTATCTTTCTCAAACGAACCAATGAGTAAGCATATACACAATCTCTTGACCTGCCCCAAATTGACACCGCTACAACTACTACAATCAGCATTAATTTCATACTAAAGTATCATACTACTAAAATATACAACACTAATTAGCAATGAACAGACGCACATCCCTCAAATCAATCGAAGCAAATTTGAAATAAACAAATGAATGGTTAGTTTTGGTACGCTTCTGAACATGTGTCTACTGGAATGAGGATAATTAAGATCTGAATAACAATATCGAAGTCAAAACATAGTTTCTTGTTAATATCTTACAGGGATATGATTTTAGGTGCAGGCATGGCTGCGTGGTTAAGAAACTTGCATTTCAACCAGAGTTTCTATAACCCTGGGCCATGGGGGGATTTAGGACACATAGACTGTTCGAATGTATATACGCATGCAAAGACACACACGAACACACGCACACACAAACAAACACACATACACACACGCTCATAAATATATATCAGATTTTGGATTGTTTATAGCATGCAGGCTCCAAAATCTGGCTTAGAGTCGTATTTAATCCTCGCACAGTCTATGTCTTTGTTTCTCTGTCATCTATATATTCTACCATTAAATCATATTTTCTTAATAAATTTGCATTCATCTTGTAGCTAGGTTTCATAAATATACGGAATAAAAACTAAATATTACCTAATCAGAAATCTCGAAATGTGACTATCAGAATGAATTTATCTTCCGATTGATATTTGTGTTAGAAAGTTGATCTATACTCCATGTTTTGTCTTTGTTCACAGAGAATTGACGTCACTGACAACTCGCTGAAAAATAGCATTTAATTAATATAGTATTTATGATGTGTGCTATCTTACAGTAGCTGAGTGTTAATGCCTTGACAACGACATTAGATGATTTTGCTAGTTGGAGCATCGACAGAAAAAAAAAAGATTAAACAGTTTTTTCCTTGCAAGCATTTGATCAGAGATTTTGTGTATGGAATATCTATAGGATGCAATCACATATTTATTGACCGAGTTTTTAATATCTTCATAAATATACTAATTGGTACAGTTGCAGATACAAATAGAATTGGAGATAGAGCAATGAAGCATTAAATGATTGATTTTTATATATTCTAATACTGTAGAACATATAATCGCATATTTCAAGTAAATGATGTTTTTAGTATAATATTCCACACCATTCTCTGATCAAAGTAGAATGCGCGTTAAAACCTTTCGATTCTGGCACTAAGCTTCATAGAACTCTTCCATATTTCCTATGGTTTAGTCCTACATATATTAACGACAGTACTTTGTAAGAAATTTCAATGACCTCAGTATATTTGATCTTCTCTTATAATTATTCAGTCTGAATGTATCTATTCTCAGTGACCCAATGTTTCAGTGACCTAAGGGTATGTCAGGCTTATATGTGAATATATACATGTGTATATATATATGCATATATATGCATATATATATATATATATAATATATATATATATATATATATATATATATATGTGTGTGTGTGTGTGTGTATATATACGTATATATATATACATGCATGTACATGTATGTATATATATATATATGCATATATATATATATATATATATATATATATATATATATATATATATATATGTATGTATGTATATACGTATATATATATACATGTATGTTTATGTATATATACATATATATGTGTGTGTATGTATGTATATATGTATGTATATATATATGGATATATGTATGTGTGTCTGTTTGTGCGTGTGTTTTGTAAGTATACATATATGCATATATTTGAACGCATATATATGTACATATAGATATAACGCACGTGTCGCATGCACGTACGCACACACACACGCACACACACACATACGGTCAGAAGAAGTGACAGAGATATCCGTTATCATAGTTTCTCTGTTGAGCTTTGTGTTGTGGACAAGTCTATTTATTCTAATAGCTTCAATCTTCGAATCGCTGCTCTCTGGTGCTCTGCTACAACCGTTGTCTTTTAATCTAACCGACAATATTCATTCTGTAAGGCTTCCAGAAACGACATGTTTGGAATACGTAGGGGCTCTCTTATTCAGTGTTTGCGAACGTTTTCGCTACTGTGGTGGTTGCAAGCGTTGTTTGAGACAAAAAGATGTAGAAACTTAACTTGTCTCTGCTGCAAACATTTAAATAAAGCAACTACGCCTTGTATTTGGCTTGAAAGAAACGTATTTCACTTCTAGCCATCCATAACTCGCATTAATACTGTTTGCCTTATACAAGAAGGTATGTTACCAGGGTGTAGAATTTATGAATCTTTTACATACCTTGATTTCTACTCAAATGCGTAAATATCTAAATAAGCAAGAGGAAAATATTCTAGTTAGTTTTAGAAAATACCCTTAAATATGAGAGTAGCAAGTCCAGCTACCACCATCGACAAGGCTTACATGTATTTGATAAATAGCGTGAGCTCGTTAAAAATATGCTGTAATTTTTCTAGATTTACACGTTATCTAATGTTTAAGTTTTAAAACGGCTTTTTAAATATGGGCTTTATACGAACACTTTCTTTGAGAAACCATTTATCGATGACACCAGTTTCGTGTAAATATGGTGAAGAAGAAATAATTCAGAATCTTCTGGGAATTTACAAATTTGTCATTTATAACATTGAGAGAATTAAAATAAAATCTTTAAAAGCATTTTGAAAAATTGTTTTATGTATGGATCGCTTTAAAATTTCCTAGTTTAAAACGTATTGTTGAGAGAATTTGAATGTTGATGGCTTTTAGTATCTCCAAGAGAATGGAAAGATGCAGAAAGAGGATAAAGGAATTTTAAATTATCGGATGATGGTAAATGTGAAATAAATTCTAAAATGGAACGTATAACAGCATTAGTCTTATTGTGCAGTAATTTTCCATATGGTAATGCCATGTAATATATTCATTAAGATGATTGATATTTTGAAACACATAGTTGCTTGCTTTTAGTGGTTTCAATAATTTTAATTGAAGAAAAGATATTTCAAATGTTTTTCCTTCTCTGATTGGAATATATTAAATTATAAGAACAAAAGCTCTAGTGTCAGATTTTTACATTTTATTAATTAATAATAAATTCAGATATTCTTGTCTGGTCCTGTTATATGTTAGCCACGCGTTTTATTTTAATTATTTTTTTGTATTTGAAGACATAACTAAAGTGAAGGTACTCTAATGCATTAGAGATAAACTTTATATTTCTAAAAGTTACAGAGGTAAACACAATATATATGCAGACTCTGTTAAATACCAATTCAAAACCCAGGAACTGTTTAATTTTCAGCTCTAAATTATTTTGCAATAGACGAATATGTTCTGATGTTGATCGATATCATAAATTAAATTTGAAATCGGTTTATTGGAAATTGGAGACAGAACATTGCCTGTCAAACAATTGAGTGATACTGTGTTAGAATTCATTCAGTTGATAAATAGGTAAAAAATGTTGTAAGGGATGTATTTAATAAATTATATGATATGCATCATCCTTACCATCTTCACAAATCTCAAAATCTCCAGATATATATCCTTTATTGAAAATATATTGATCTCATTATCGTTACCATTCTACTGCTAGTTTTTGTTGGTGTTGATGAAAGTGTTGTGAAAAATGTTAAGGTTGATGATCTCCCACTACTGACGATAATTTTATCCATCTTTATATCTGAAGGTAAGCCGTGGTTGATTCTATAAGTTTTCGAAATATTCAGTGACAATGACAATGAATCTAGCAGAATTAAATCAATGTTTGCTTTACTCGTACAAATTTATTGTTCTATATCAATGTCTTTCTTGTTGATGTTTCTTGTGATAGAGGCCGTCGCCCATTGCGCTACAATTAGTACAATATTTACTCATATCTTCCTATATTCTTACTTCATATTCTTTATATGCCATACTGTTAAGATATCACACTAAGTGCAGATCGACCATATATATGTGTGTGTGTATGGTCGATCTGCGACTCCTGTGATATGGTAAGTGTATGGCATATAAAAAATTTGAAGTGAGAATATAGAAAGATATGAGTAAATATTTTACTAATTGTAGTGCAATGGGTGACGTCTATCCCAAGTATATACAGGGGGAGGTGTAGTTAGCCATGGTAAGAATTAAAGCGAGATTGCTAATAATAAGCGATCATTGACACTCTGTACTACTTGAAACAGTTAGCCATAACCTGGAATATATTTGAGAGCTACCGCGATACCCTACCTGAATAACTTTATGTCTTTACATTCGCATTATATAGATATAATGAGCAAAAAGTATTTTGATATTTGTAAATGTAAATGGAGACAAAAGTTAAATGCAATCTGAATATCGCTTTAAACTGTGTCACTATGTTATGAGCAAATGTTTATAATGTAACGGACGCAATCATTTATCTTGAAAATTCTCAGAGAATGAAATCAATCAAGAACCATCGACAACAAGTTCTTTAATTCCGTAATGCTTCTAGTTGGTAAGATTTAATGTTGTAGCTGTGGATAGAATAACACATTTTACAATATATCTTGTTCTGTATGAAATGTATAAATTTCATAGTTTAATCTATGCCGAAATAAAACCTTTGAAATATACTAATATTCAACTATTATTCATAGATGTACGAGAACCTGGTAAGCAAACAGATTACTAAAATATATTAGATCACTTATATATATGAGAAAAACATTTAATTTTTAATAGCAAATTTCATTCTCTAATTTCTAAATCTTCTCAATTATTTAGACTCAGTCTTAAGGGTTGTCACTATATTTACGTAGTGAGACACTTGTGATTTATTAATCCGTAAATATGGACAGGATATAAAAACTGCCTGCTACTGTTCCGTGGCTGCATTACTCGTTCCGGATAAACTATAAAAGCTCTCCGATTCCGTTTCCGTCACCGAGTAAACCCAGATATATGGATAGTGATGGAACTGTACATGTTTTCCACTGTCCAATCATTATCACCATGTATAGTTTTATTTGCCACTTTATGCTTCTGAGCAAACGTTTCTAGCATATGTTTATTTTCTCCTCTCATAATTAAATACGAACTGAGCCCAAATTTCCACCGTTTCGTTATACTTTGGTGTATCAAGATGATTGAAGTGAAATGAACAATGTTTAAGAGTTTCGATTCTATGAATATTCATTCGAAAGATAATTTAAATTATGACGCCAGCATTTATTTGTGTATTCACAGAGCAATATCTTCCAATAGTCGCAAACCAAGCTGAATTCTATAATTATCTGACATGGTAAATGAAGTTTGGAAGGAATTTGCATCTGTATGTAGTAACGGAAAATCACCGAATCTCGAAATATTATATATTCAATATAGCGCAGTTCTTTCAAATTGCTCTGGTTTTTCCACGTCTAAAAACGCTTCCAAGAACCAGTAGAGTAATATGTAAATAGTTTTCAGATATTATGAAGAAAAAAAAGTATTTTGAATGTTCAGCTATAATGGTGCTTGATATGGATTCACTGACTTACTCCTAGCAACAGCGGACAAACAGTAGTAATATATGGAGAAATAAAGAAATGTTATAGTAGAAAATATCAATTTATTGTGAAAACATTTTAATGCAATAGTTAAATTGTATTAGGCATTCAGTCTACGATTTAGTATTTTGCAAACCTCGTCCTGTTACCCATACTCTCATCTTCTGTCTATGTATGCTTCTACAGTATTACGTAGCTGCACAATGTGCTTGCAGTGCTTTTGCTTTTATTGAAATTGATGGTGTAAGAGTTAGTACCGAAGATTTTGTTAATAAATCAAGGAATTTTCAATAGAAAAGTTTGGTCTTTCTTCAAAACTTCTAAACTAACGCTATGTCACTGACATTTTACTGAGTGCAGTCATTACACTGAAAACTTTATATTATAATTAAAGACACATTTCCACAGACTCGAGAGTTTGAAATTTTCCTCAAAATAATGACTTCCTTTTTCCGTTTCGCCTGCAAATGTTAATGTATTTCATTTAACCAATGAATATATACAGAATCTGTCATAGAAACTTTTCCACTATATATTACTTTGTCTCTTCACTGTCAACATTTCAAGATAATAACTAGGTACATGTTAATTATTATTTAATCCCACCAATTAGCGTTATTCATTTCATATTAAATTCGTATAGTCATAAAGTGATCGGCAGGTGTAATAAACCATAATTGATTAATGTTTATAATCAAAGACAAAGAGTTGAATAAAAATATTGAAACATTGACGAATAATTCAGAATTCTCTTGTCATATATGTCAGTCATATCTGATTAAGAATATTTTATAATTTTGGAAGTAACAATTATCTCAAATATGAAATGCCGGCTTCACTTCAAACTGAAGACAATTTTGATGTAACACATTATATTTTACAAGTATGGAAGGCGGTGAGCTCGCAGAATCGTTAGAATGCGGCATTTCTTCAGGTTTAACGTCCAGAGTTCAAATACCACTGAGGTCGACTTCACCTTTCTTCATTTCGGAGTCGGTAAAATAAGTTGCAGTTGAACACTGCCCTCCCATGAAATTTCAAGTCATCTACTTGTGTATGGCAAAATCGATTATATTTTACAAATATTGTAAAGTTTGAACATATAATGCATCTTCATATATATCAACAGCAGCAACAATATCTATAAAACTGAACATTGCATTACAAGTTCTAGATCTCATTGAGCTGGTTACCCGATTTCCTTTCTATATGAGTAACCGAGATCAAGACATTTCCCCTGCACGGAACGCCAGTCTACTTAGGGTTGTTTATTTCCAGCTGAGAAGTCAGGAACAACGTCGAATGAAGTATATTTCCCAAGCAAATACGAAGCAGCTGTTACAGGAACAAGCTGGTACAGAATCCGGGACAGTAATGTATGAGTGCCACGACCTATCCACTAGTCTATGTTTTGTCACTGCAAATGGAAGCGAAAGGAAACTTAAACTTTTGTTAGTTTTGCAAAATTAACATTGACGCATACAGTTGTTTATACAGAGAATACCCACGTGCAACACTATGAATATGTTTATATTAACTACGGCAAAAATGAACTACAGAGTAAGTAAATATGCCGATGTGGGTACAGTGGATATTAATAAATGAAACAAAAACAGAATACTTTAACTTAGATACCACATGCCTTTTTGCAGGCTTGATTCAATTATCCTTATGAACGTAATTCTTGAAGCGTTATCCAATAAAATGATATTTAAATTATTTAAGTACTTCTGAGATTGCTGCCTTTTATTGCAACATTCATTCATACAAATAGGAGAAAATAATGGCCGATGTTTGACAGTTACGTCAAAATAATTGTTGATTCAGAAGAATATTTCATAATATATTGCAATTATTATTATTTCATACTCTGGCAATCCAAAATAATTAACGAGATTTCGATATTTCATTTAATAAGGAAACATTTGTGAACTATGTTCGATGATATCTTTTTTTTATTTCATATTCTCTTCAGATATTTAATATCAGAAGCTAGTTTTCGTGTGATAGGCGTGGATACCGTATGTACAATTTAATTTTCACCCAACATCTAGCATATAGTACCAAGCCAAGTTATTCGAATATAGAAATCAATTTTAGTCGATTTTCGAAGTTCAAAACTCAGGCCAGGGAATCGAATTTCTATATGCATATACAGTTTAAATTCGACACCATATCATTTAACTAACAAATATAAAACGTATAAAGTATATATAATATGAATATTAGACAAACAAAAAATGAAATGTCGTTTATGAGATGGTTGTTTTTGGTTTATATCTTTAAGCTGAAAATCTCAGATTAAAATTACTATAACATTATGTGACATTTAGAGAATATTTTTGAAGATTGAATTAAAATTATGCAAAAGTTGTTCATTTGTAAACTACTTAACTTTTCGAAAGGTCAAACTTTTATGATACGAATTCGAAGAGTCAATATTGATTTGATTTTGGTATGGATGAAATTATGATAAAAAGATAATACAACTGATTATTTATATAATGTCGAATTATAGTAAAGTTTCATTTTACATTATGTAAATGTAAAGCAGATAAAAATGTGTAATTTATAACAGGCAGCATTGTATTCATTTTCCTTTGTTCGAATTGAAGCAAAAGTGTGTTCGTTTAAGATATATCTCATAACTGCCCACGTGTGCAATGTGCACATTGTAAAGTGGAAGGTCACGTGGAAAGTTTAAGTGATTAAATTAATTAATACAATAATTTCATCTAAATACTAAACGCATCCAATCATGCATGCATACATGACCCTCTCTCTCCCTCCTTTTTCTCTGTCTCACATTCTATGTATGTATACACATGTAAACATACGTCCACACAAACGTATTGAAACATGTATACAAACATACATAGGCAAATACACACATGCACACACACACATTCATACACACATACACATAGACACAAACACACTCACCCATGAGGAGTATATTAGGTATTCTGGTGTTCATTGTTTTCACTATGCGTGCCAGCTGTGATACTTTGACAGTAATATAGAAATTAGTGAAGCATAATTTTATTTTTTATACTTTTCGTCCCATGTAGATTTCAATCCAAATGAAAGCGGGACAAAAATTACATATTAATACCATTTTCCTAATGCTATCTAGTTCGTCTACAAGCTAAATGATGGATCCTGTCGTGAATTCAATTTGCAAAGAAAGGACATGCATGTCTCGAGATCTATATACAACGGGTTCACGATTTCAGCTTGCACAAATAATCTGACCTGTTACAGTCTTTCCTTTATGTATATTGATTTATATTTATATTAACTTAATAATTACTGATTGACCAGTTTCTACTATTTATGACTCAGATTATGTCGGAATATCTCGCGTTTGGAAGATATATGTCTAGATATAATATTTTTGTGAAATTGGTTAGTAATTACTTCCTTAGTCTGATTGTTATCTGTTATTGTTTCATCGCCAATTGTTATGACTTTACATTTTTTACAGTATGACCGTGTAGTAACAATAAACATATAACGAAGCAGGGTAACAACAACATAACAATCCAACAAACTTTCTACGAGTTATACACCAGCCAAGAGACGATATTCCGACAAACTACAAAAACGATACCTTACGACTTCCTGTGATTAACGCCTACTCACTACCATCTCCCTCATACCGCTAATATTTATGGTTGTTTGGTCAGTCTATTCTAGCAGGATGCCGTGACTCTCGCCATGACAGTCATATCTATCTATCTATCTATCTATCTATCTATCTATCTATCTATCTATCTATCTACTTATTACCTACCTACTAACCTACCTACCCGCCTCCCTACCAACCTACCTACATAGCTATCTGCATATCTATCTATCTATCAACGTTTCTACATACCTATCTGCCAACCTCTTTATCTTATCTAACCATTTATCAATCTAACAGTCTATTTATATATTACCCATTCATTTTTTTCTCTGATTGGTTGTGTATCTGTTCACACACATACATGCACCTATATACACATACATATGCATATATACACATATGTATGTTTGTGTATGTGCACGTGTTTGTACGTATTCATGGATATTTATATACATGTGTCTCTGTCTTCTGTTCATTCTAATGAAAAGCATCTCTGTTTTGTAAATTTTGGCATGTGCAATTCTGTTCGACATTTTGTGAATATATTTTGAATTTATATTATCATTTTTTATTTCTGTTTCCCCATCGTACGAAAACGTGTTCAAAGCAAACGACACTTTACAATTAGTTTCCGTTTCTAATTTTACTGATTGCGATATCAATGTTGTACGTAGGAAGAAACATAAATGAAATGACTGGTAAGGTATGCAGTAAGCTAAATTTCTGAAGACATGAGATCATTAATAAAAACATATACCGTATTTCCTACACAGAAGTCTAATTTTTCAGACCAAAATAAGTTTAGAACCAGCAACGTTGCGTTGACTTATACACGAAGATGAATTTGAAGCACCAAAAATTCCATGTCAAATGTAACAGAATTTCGAAAGAATATAATGATTTTAGAATGTTTACACTCTATACAACGGCAACTTCTATGCCAGAAAATACGGTACAAAGAAGTAGTACAAAGGAGGAAGATGAAATAAATGATGAAAGAAATGAAATGACTTCTTTATACAATAGTCAAAGAAAAGACTAGCCAACGCCTGTTAAATACTCATAGTTCTTCCTAGACTGCTTAGATGTACGATCGCTTGAATAGAATGAATTAATTTCACAGGAAAGACGGATCTAACTATATTCTTTTCATATGAGTTCTGAGAATGAATAAACGAGAAAAGGGAGAAGAATCGATTGGAGGAGAGTAGTCATATCAGTTCTCAAAGCTTAACCAAAATTTGTATCACTGACGTAAAGAAACAACAAGAAAATATTCACATTATTATGCACGTATCTCAATAATGTCTCTGCATATTGCATATCCACTCACAAATAGAAAATTAATAAAATGAAATCAAAGTTTCCCTCAAAGGTAAAAGAATTTTGATAGGTATAGTGATAAAAGCTCAAAGATTGTGGCTGCCACCAGCTATTCGATGTTTAGTTATACGAGTAACGATGAGAACACATTTACAATTTATTGGTATTCATATAAGAATAATTGATGCATTTGTTTTCTAATTGTACATTGTCCACTTGTTCGTGAAATAGACAATGACTCGTACACATCATTTTTCCTTTACATTAAATATTGTATTTCATAGATTTAAAAGCAGTTTGCTTTGTTCGACACAACATCCGATCATTGATTGCTGTTATAACATTTAATTAATTGAATTAACAAGATATCTACAATGTGCTGTATTAATTAGATATTTGAAAATGATCACTTAATTGTATTTTGTTCGGAAAAACAAAACACATAGCCCGTTGTCATCGCAATTGTTATGCACACAATTTAAGCACAACATTACATTTTCGACAATGCCGTTTTGCGTTTTATTACAATTATACTGCTGTGTATTTTCTATATAGATCTATTAAGCAACATGTACATGCCATCTTCTTTAGCTCAATATTGCATCTGTAACTAAAGCTGAAAATAATCAATTGCCAACATTTATGCTTCTATTTAACGAAGAATCGTATGCTAATCAAGAATTCATCCTTCATTATATGTACATTTTGAATCTGGTTGGTTCACGGAATCAATGCATTTGATTACAGAGGTCAACTCGATTAGATTTTAAGTGGCGTTCAACATTAGTAAAAACCTGACCTCTAAACTATAATTGTACTAATTATTCTGAGTTCAGGTGCATAAATTGAATAACTTTGTGTGTAAAATATTTTACTAAAAAGGTACCTTAGACAGTATCGGTAACTTACACCACAATATTATATTACTCGTCATGTATTCTGCGATATTTTAACTCTTAATTTTAGGAAATAGCTGTAAGTTTAAATATCATACACACGCGTCAGCGCAGCCACGCGTACGTACATACATGCGCATAGAGAAGCATAAATACATGTGTATATATATATATATATATATATATATATATATATATATATATATATATATATATATATACAATCTACACATATACTCACTTATAGGTAAATACATAGATACATACGGTACAGTCACAGCTCATAAGCTGAAACAGGCTCAATTCAATACATATAAATATACATATAGGCACATGGCCAGCAAATTTGGGTCAGGTTTAAGCCGATTACATTGATTCCAATGTAATTATTTCATCGATCCTGAAAGGATGAACACCAAAGTCTACCTCGGTTGGATTTGAACTCAGAACGTAAAGATGGACGAAATCCCGCTAGCAAATTTGTCTGACCTTCCCATTAATATTAATATGTAGATACGGCACGATAATCGTTTCCTCATACTTTTTGAGCAACGGTTCTATCAGTCTATGAATACAAATTTTTTAAGATAATAGGTGTGTCTTCTGTTATCTTATTTGTTTGTTTGGCTGTTTGCTGTTTTTTCTAATCCCAGAATAGACGAAATCTATTAAATGATATCTGTTTATCTAAAATCATTTTGAAAAAAAAGTAATATTGTTATCTTTATTTCAAACTCTCTCTTTATTAGTATGCTATTTACTCACGTTTTTACATTGTAGATCGATAATCAACATGCTTTGATTATTCGTCCAGTGGTTTAAATGTTATAATGTTATCGAGATTGGTTTCATGGAAAACAATATGATAAAAACAATCTGTCAAACAAACATATGTAGCAACAATAGTTGTTTTTGAATGCAATACAGATATCAGTCACTATATCCTATATCAGTCTGGCGAAATACATTTAACTAGTAATCACTGATATAGAAAGAAGCTTTGTTTTGCTTGATCCGTTAACTATTTAGTTAGTAATAAGATAAATATTATCACGTCTGTGTAACAACATAGGTAGTTTACACATCATACGTAGCCTGGTATCACGTATACTACAAATTACTATTGAAGAGAGCACTCGAAATACATCGCTATTGCAAATATATAGAAAATGTAAACTTCTCAGGTTGATATTGAAACTTGTCGAAGTTTGGTCGGAAAGCTTTCATGTACATACAGAAATATATTTGAGACATTCATATATATGAGAAATAACGAAATTTCCAGTAAGTATCAGAAAATATAATTTGATACTGCAATTCTGATACCAATTTCAATTTCAATATAATAAAATGTATTATTTCATTGTAAACTTTCCCTGGGCTATCTTTTAATATTATTTACATTAATCGATGAAATATTTGAGAGGGATATTGCCACATTGATTATTTTGAAGTGACGTTCGTTGAAACACTGATGCAGCAAGACAGTATGTTATTACTCCTCGGTAGTTTTCAATAAAATATGTTTCTCGTTAAAAATGCGTTGGTACAACATTAGTTGAAATGGCAAGGGCGTAATGAAAATCATATTGCGAAGAAAGCAAGGTTTTTTTCAATATTCAAATTCAAAATAATTTTACTCACAAGGCTCCTAACTGACACAATAGTTTGCTCTTGGAACAAAATGCTTAGCGACATTTCCCCACGCTTTGAGGTGAAATGTCACCAAGGTCGTTTTTACTTTTCATTCTTTCCGAGTAGATGGAATAAGTACCAGTTCTGCACTTAGGGCGATGTAATCGACTAACTGCTCCACGAAGGTTTCAGGTCACGTAACTATTTTAGAAAGGATTATTATTAGGTGTCAATCCCCATGCCACTGGAGGATGTGTGAGGTGCCCTATAGACGAAAGTGTCTGAGCGACGAAATAGCCCACATGAGCAGTTGGAAGGCTTTTAAAAGTTACAGGTTGAATTGTGTAGTGGAGGCTGTGTGAGTGCACGTTAGCTTATGATGTAACGTTCAGTATCGGAAGCAGTAATATCTGAGTCGCTCACGTACGTAATATGAAAATTAAAGTGTTTTCGATGTCTATATAATATGATGTGGAGTTGGGTTCTTAAAAAACATCACCCCAATCAATTCTATAAATACGTGATTGAATTTATACATACATTCAAAATGTATATATATATATATATATATATATATATATATATATATATATATATATATATATATATAGATAGATAGATAGATACGTAGATAGAAACATACATTTATACATATAACATACACAATCTAAAACACGCTTTTCCTGCATTTGTGCCTTTATACCTGTAAACAGTTCGAACTTATTGCGAAAGGTTGGACCAAGATAGCTTATGTGTATTACAACTCCAATGATCGTCAATATTTTCATCGAACGTTGGAGCTAACTCATCTCATAAATTCTTCTTTTAAATACTTCGATACATGCCTCTAGTAGACATGTGGGGACAATTTTCCATTTTAAAATCACCATTCAATAAAGGTTACATACACACATACATACGTGAGCGTACATATATAGTTTTTCAGTAAGCGTTGGTGTGCAAATATTTACCCATAAATGTGATCATGCACACATATATGCATATGTATGCATATGTGTGTATATCTGCAGACATATACATATATACGCAATCATCCACACGCCCACACTCACACATAAATTATACAGATTATAGAATTAAATCAACAAATTGCTTTTTAATCATTTTTTTTATTTTGAGAATATTTTTTTTTATTTTTCGTAAAATTTAACTCAATTCTTCGAATATATTATCGTTTTATGCAACGTTATGGAATAACACTGTATTTAATTTCTTGTTGGGATATTCAATCTGATAACCGGTTGTCTCAATCTACATGTAACTAATTCCATACCTTGCCTCGAGATAGAAAGATATAACAGATCAAGTTTAACCGAGGAAATATTATCGAAATATATCAAAGACATCAACTTCTTACTTACACGTAGAAATAACGTGTAAACTGTGTAAATGTATAACAAGAAATCAGAACGACAATGCCGCTATATTTCATCAGAACTTGCTTGGAGCATTCTACTTCAAGCCCAAAACTCATATTGTGTTCTAGATATGATATATTTAAAACGTAACGAGATTGTGATTATTGATTTTTATAATTATATCGTTCTCTGCCGGGTTATGATTTGAAATAATTATGAGATAATCAGATATTTGCTGTAACTATAATATCGACTTATTCATAATTAGTTCAAAGAATGATTCCGTATATATTATGTATGTGTGAATACACACACCTACACACACACAAACACACACACAAATACGCACACTCAGACGCATGCATGTATGTTTAAAAACACACACATATGTATACGTACATATATAAGTAGATACATATATATACATATATATACACACATATATATTTATATATATATAAATATATGCTCATACACATACAGTTCACATATATAAATGCATATCTATATATGTGTATATATATATTATATATATATATATCAATAAATGCATATATGCGTGTATATATTCATGTATATATATATACACAATTTATATATATATATATATGTGTATATATATATTATATATATATATATATATATATATATATATTATATATATATATATATATATTATATATATATATATAATATATATATATTATATATATATATATATATATATATGTATATATATATATATATATACATACACACACATATACACATATAAATCGCTAGATATCTGGCTAATGTGTATCGTTGGCGATTTTCCTTCTACGTCTTCCCTTCTTTGGACTTTTTCTATATTCCTCGAAATGTGAAACCATCTTTCTTATCTTTCCGTTTCTGAGCGTCCAATAACACAGAACTTATTCCACGTCCTCGTTGTTTTTTCTTGCTTGTTCATATTTAGATTGACTATATATATATATATATAGATAGATAGATAGATAGATAGATAGATAGATAGATAGATAGATAGATAGATAGATAGATAAATAGATAGATAGATAGATAGATAGATTGATAGATAGATTGATAGATAGATAGATGAATATCAAAGCATGAGTGTTTGTGAGTTTGTTTATGAAATATCTATTTGCATTCAGGTTTACTGCACAAATTGTCCTTATTACTTACACCAACATTTGTTTTCTGGCATTTCATAAATGGATATGCCCGGGAGTTTGAGAATGCTTTAGAAATGCGATGAAACAAGAAAACGAAAACATCTAAGAATATATTCTTGTGCTGCTGTGTGTGTGTGTGTGTGCCAGTATGTGTGTGTCCTTGTGTGTGTCTGTGTGCATAAAAAAATGGAATCTGTACAAACCTTAGAATATGTTTGGATGTTTGAATATAACGTGTTTGTAATCTAGTATCTATATACGTATAAGTATGAAGGTTGCACATACTATATAAATGAGCACGAAGTGGTCCTTTTCCAACAAGTCAAAACAAAAATGGCATCAACTGAAGCTACTTTATCAAATTATAAGATGCACATATTTCTTGAAAAAAAATTCTAAAGTACACGATACGAAATACGAAAGTGTAATCTACTCTAGGAAATTAAACTTAAGATTTGCAGCAAAACACATGAAACTCAATTAAATTATGATTCACCGTATATGAAATGAAGAGAGAAAATTTTCAAATGTAGTCTTTTACTTAAACGGATTACATCTACAAATTGTCACGCGCGTGGAAATAAACGCGCATACTGACATATGCTTGCATAACACAGTCAAAAATATATATTTAGAGCACTTACCTACATATGCATTTGTGCTTGTGTGTGACAATGTCCGCGTATGTTTTTTTTTTATTTTCTATAGTGTATAATTGTATTTTTGAATTTACTGATTATGTAAGAAAAGAAATGACATGTATGATAAAATAATTAACTGAAAATTCTAAGTTTGTTTAAATTGGTGATAAAAATATATGATGCATGACGTTGATGGCAAATGTAAGTAAACATGTTGAAAATAAAGAAAAATGTAGAAGATAATTAAATTATTGATATTATGGTTGTTGCTGTCGTTTGTATTTTCAGCGTTGCTGCTGCTTCTGCTGTCGTAAGTGCGTTGGAATAGCAGAATCGTTAACGCGTCGGGTAAAATTTTTAGCGGCTTTTATATCTGGTTCATCTCTTGGGAATGCGCCGAAGTCGATTTTACCTCCAACTCTTTCAGTGGAGGTACGTTAAATATCGGTTGAGCAGTAGTGCTGTTGTAGTCGATTTGCCCCCGTCCCTAAAATTGCCGACGTTGAGCCAATTTCAAAAGTAGTATTGTCGTTATGTATACTGTCGTTTCAACGATGGTGAGTTGTCTGAATCCCTACAGTGTCGGACAATTATGCTTTCTGGCATTATTTCCGCTCTTTACTAAGTGATCTCTAATCCCATCGTGATCAAATTTGATTTTGAACCTTTACACATCGTCCCCACAAAATTGCTGTCATGCCACCTAATTCATAAACAATCAGCATTATTATTAATATTTGTAGCAAACAACAATAATATTAATAATGGTTCTTTTAAATACACAAAAGACCGACAATTTGTGTGGATCATGTAGGTGAATGAAATGGACAAGGCCGTTACGTTATTTTATCAATCATGGAAGGGAGAATCAGTTCATTAAGTGCCTAAATAAATACTGCAAAACATTTTGCCTGATATTCAAAAGATATCAAAATACAAATATTTACGATTTAACAAATTGTTATAATGAATATAAATACATCATACATCATAACTGCTGTAAACATAAACCACAAGATTTTCCTATCACTGAAATACCTTTTGTATTGTTACTTTTCAATATCACATATTTACTGTTTGTAGTTTTGTCGCCAATATGAAAACTTGATTTTCATTATATCCATCAAAGGAAATAAAATGTTCATTGTATGTCATGCATCTCCCTAAATTTAACACGAAATATTAAAGGTATACGAAAGCGAATATTTGTTTTAGGAAAACAGTTTATTATGGTAGAGAGAGAAAATTTACAAAAGACAAGTGTTTAGTCAGCTTGCAGAGCAGTAGTTTTGGAAAGTATGTAGGCTTTGCGACAAGTACTGATAGAAATAAAAACTTGATCGCAACACAAATATATGTTACTATCATTCCCGTATTGTTAATATTCGTAATAAAAAAAAAACCTGTCCGTTGCTTTCGTAGATGGCTGTAGATTCCATATCCACTTCAATAATGTAAAGAATTTCAATCAACTGATCTTATTAATGTTATCTTGTGTTCTTGGTTTTCGATTCCCATCTCTTCTAGATGAAGTGATTAATAATAGCTCACAAAAATCTTAATTGATCAAAGTGGCTTTTTAAAAAGAAAAACATAATCTTGCATGTGAGATACCATATTGAGTTTCAGCGCTAGATTGGCTAATATTTCGTCTAATAATTGTATGATGCTTGACCGACTACCGTAACTAGAGCAAATCATCAACAGTTTAAACAGCGGATTAAAAACAGAAATAAAAGGATTAGCGTTTTATTTGATCAAATTAATTTCTAATCATTGAGAATATCTGGAGCATGGATTAAGAAAATATTTAAGATCAAATCATACTGTGATCTCGGGTGAGAAACCGATTGATCTCCAATGATGTGAGGTATGACAAAATAAAGCAAAATTAAACGTAGGTGCTTTCATTACTACATCTGATATTTACGACCTCGGCAAATGAATGTTTATGAAAAATAAAAGTAGAAAGCGTATTATAATATTAATATATACACAGAGACCTGCGATGAGGATATAACAAAATGAAGAATTAAAGACCCTGCATTATCAAAACTAGCGATCGGATAGTAAAGAAGCTACACAAACAAAGAAAATAATCAGGTGAAATTGAAAAGCATTGGGAGAACAAATAATTCAAAATAAAATTAAATGTAGTAATTTCTGCGTCATAAATCTGCTTTCATTTTCGTACATTTCACATTGACGTAAACGTCTAAATAAGTTACTGAATTAACGAAATCTCCTGCAGTCCTAGAGCTATAAATAGTTTATATCGATTTATTCTATATAATTTTTGGTATAGCATTCTTTAATTTTCCTCAATTTTAAAGAACGTTTCTACGAGAAACATTCAGAGTTAAACAATACGATAAAGAATTTTTTTTTTTTTAATATTAAGAGAAATAATTTGATCAAGTAAATAATGAAAAGAGATACTGCAATGAATTCGGCTCTATCACTAGATAATAAGTTAATCGTGGGTTTTGGTATTGCATATAATGTATTAAACTTAAGCAAGAAAGAAACTCATTCCTCCCCAGGCAAGTTTCCGCTCTTCTACAGAGCTCGTTTCTTATCACTAACTCATCTTTTCCAAAGCTCTGCATAATATTACATTGATTATTTAAAGTCAACATCAAATATTACTCGTATGTACATATATGTGATGCCATGGAAATGATTAAATGTTTACAGATAACAGGGTAAAACGAAATAAACAAGATACGCATTTCTAGATAAAAATGAAGCATTATATTCTTAATCTGTTTGATTTCGAAAAATGTGGCGAAAAGTTTGAGTGGCAGACAGAAAAGAAATACAATATTGAATAAGAATAATTTATACCCAAGACATTAAATTCATTATTAACGGCGCATACATCTCCACCCTTCACAATGTATAATGTAATTCATTCATTCAAACAAATTAATCTAAAATCGTGTTTGCTGAAAAGTGCAAAGTTTTATGAAAGTCTAAGGTACATAAATAGTCAGAAATAATTGTCTGCATAAGGGGATTTATGCAGGTATAATATATAAAATCCGACGTATATGTCATTAAAAGTATGTCTAATAATATTTCCTGCTTCAACAGACGCCACACATCAGATATTAGCACTGAATCGGTGAGAGTTTCATTACTTTAGCTACCACCACTTCATTTATCATTGTCGAAACTACAGCTTTAAACAGCAAACACTAAACATATGAGCAAATGAGTGTCTGTGAACGTGTGAATAGATAGATAAATACATACATATATATACACACACACACATACACACACATATATATATATATACATACACACATGCATATACATATATATGTATAAATACATATATATATGTATATATACATATACATTTAATGTATTTGTGTGTGTATATATATATATTATATATATATATATATATACATATACATATGTGTATTATGTATGTACATACGTACATGTATGTATATAAAATATTAAAGTTGTAAATATAGCATATATTTTCGATTAAGTCTGAACCGGATAGCTTAAGCGATTATTTAAATTTATTTCCTCCCTACATTGCCTGAAATCAAATCATTCCAATATAGACATGACACGATTATTTCGGTGTTTATCTTTTCTACAATTTTGAGATAACATGATATCTTAGAAAAGTGATTCATGTAAGAAGAAAATAGAAACTTGTAGAAGACCGAAACCTTGAAGCCTCTTTCCACCACGATATTGAAATATGCCTGGACGGAAAATGCGAGGATTTCTATTGTTCTTGTTTGAAAACATTCTCTGATTATGCATAAATGCCACAGAATATATAATTGTCTAAACGGAGATCTGTGATCAATTTTTAAAATGTCACTTAACTTTTGATTTTGTTATATCAATCGCATTATGATTAGAATCATTATTTGTAAGAAAACCTACGAAAATAATGTTATGATCCACAATATGACGCCGTCAGTTATAACAGAAACTAAAATTGTTTAACCTCGAAAAAAGGTATTGAATTTGAACAATCTAAAACATCAAGTTTCATGCCCTGGTCAAATTTATATTGAAATAGTGTTGCGAATTTTCACATGGCTCACACACATTGGTTTTGCGCATTATTTTGGAGGTATGTTTACTCCATTACTTACATAGCTCCATGAAAGTACTACAGAAGAGGATTGCAACTTCATTGTGTTGAAATATTGGCTTTAAATTTCAGCACAAGACCAACAATACCACGTTACGTATTTTATCAACTCCGAAATTATGAAAGGCAAAGTCGGCCTCAGTGGAATTTGAACTCCAAGGGTAAAGACGGAGAAAATGCATATGAGCACCCTGCCGGGAGTACTAACGATGTTACCAGCTTGCTACCTTATTATATTGTGATACTGCTAGCAAGTACAATAACATTATCTCCTCGTAATTTTCTCAAACTAGGTTAGAGGAAAGCGCAGTCATATCATTAATGTTCCTCTTTAAAAGCTGTACTTTATCCTGAGGGGTAATTATGATCAAGGGAGATTCTAAATGCTTGAGGATTTGGAGAAAGAAACGTGTTCGGTGAATATGCGAAGGAATAGACATAGGGAGATTCATAAGACATATGACTATTGGTACAAGAATGTCTGAAATGAGGCGATATGAGACCGGTCAGTTCAAAGAAGAGGGGATCATTATTACATTAGTAGAAAAGCCAGAGATTTAAGACACCAAGCCTGTTCCCCAGAGGTTGTCTGTCATTGTCTTTATACTAATCAGTCTGCTTTTTTTTCTTTTTTACCTGAATGTGGACCTACATATTTGTGTGCATAGCAACAGAATCGTCCAGCAAAGGGAAGCAATAATTCGTTCTAGGATTCACCTGAGGCCTCCTGGCTAATATCGTGGCAAAAATTGAAAGTAAGCTCATTCAGCTAATAATTCATACTTTATTTGATAGTTAACTGTCTATTTTGTTATTTGGTAACGAATGGGAATTACTATACAGCGGCGTAAAGAAAGATAATCAGAACAGTCATTTTATCGACCACAAAGGGATGAAAGGTGGCATTTATTTTAGCAGACGGTTGAAATTAAATACTAAATACTCTATCACTTCATAGTTTCTGCTAATTTAATTGCCACTATACGAAAATAGCCAACAACAGATCAGAAGCAGGCATACATACATACATATCTATCTGTCACACACACACATACATATACAGGTATTACACAGATACATGCACGCATACGTGCACACTCACACACATACAAAAATACATACATATATAGATACATACAAACGAACATACAAAGTTACACACATATATACGGATTTAGTATATATACGTATATGTATGCATATACATCTACATGTATCTATCTAAATATACATATACATTCATAATATATATATATATATATATATATATATATATATATATATATATATATATATATATATATATATATATATATATATAATATATATATATATATATATATATATATTTATACTATATAGATATAATAATGCAATAAAACATAGTCTCTTATGATGTATTACGTCTAAATAAATGTTGCAATAAAGAGACATTTTAGATTTACCAGAAATCATTACTGACATTTTCCAATATATCACTACAAGAATTTGTTGGTGGCATTTTCGAACATTAGCAGAAAAATTGCAATTTTGTTTTTAAAAAAAATTGAAAAATCTATTGCAAAAAAACATAATTCATTGCTCTTCACATACAAATTAAGTATATGGAACAGGTCTATAAAAACAATTCCAATAATGCAAAACCATTCAAATTTTACTACAAAAGATTTACATTTATTTAACGGTAGGCTAATCACGTGACAACTTGACTATTTCGAGCATATAAGAGCATATAAAATTTAATATCAGGAAATCTTTTGTGAAGTTATAATGTGCAATTTTTACTAAACTTAATAGTTACAAATTTTGATGGCATGTTTTTTGGCCACATTGTATTCTTTCTTTCTTTCTTTCTTTCTTTCTGTCTGTCTGTATATTTTGTATATTACATACATACATATATATATATATATATAATATAATATATATATATATATATATATATATATATGTATGTATACACACACCACTGGCGTGGAGCGAGTTGCTCGGGCAAGCAAAATCTTCAAACAGCACAGTAACTATTGAGTTAGGATAATATTGATTACTTTATTCTCGTAGATTTGGTGTGTGTGTGTTGTGTGTGTGTGTGTGAATATGTATAGGTATATGTGTATATTAGTATATGTGTGTGTATCCCTTTGCACCCTTTTCACTACGTTTTTTATCCTACCTCAGCTTGAGAACAGGTACAGGTTTCTTTACCGCCTCCTACTTCCGGAACAAGGGACAATAGTGTAAATACTATAACAAAATTACTGAGATTGATTCATTCGACTAAATGTTTCAGGGCAATTTCCCAGCGTGATCGCATTGTATCTATCTATCTATCTATCTATCTATCTATCTATCTATCTATCTATCTATTATCTATCTATCTATCTATCTATCTATCTATCTATCTATTATCTATCTATCCATCTATCTATCTATTATCTATCTATCATCTATCTATCTATCTAATCTATCTATCTATATATCTATTATTATCTATCTATCTCTCTCTCTCTCTCTCTCTCTCTCTATATATATATATATATATATATAGAGAGAGAGAGAGAGAGAGAGAGAGATACCAACATATAGATATAGATATGCATATAGAAACATATATATATTCATATTCTATTATTCTTTTACTTGTTTCAGTCATTTAACTGCGGCCATGCCGGAGCACCGCCTTTGATCGAAGAAAGAAAACCTGGAATTATTTTTTGTAAGTCTAGTACTTATTCTATCAGTTTCGTTTGCAAAATCGCTTAGTTGCGGGGTCGTAAACACACCAACATCGGTTATCAAACGATGGTTGGACATACGCAGACATACAAACATATACACATACTTCTACCAAATCCACTCACTACGCTTTTGTTGGCCCGAAGTTGTAGCAGAACTATGTTGTTGGGAAGCACGTTTCATACTATACACCAACTCCTCCGCCTTAAAGATACATAACGATGGAGAGAAAGAGAGAGAGGGTGGAGAGAGAGAGAAAGAGAAAGAGAGAGAGAGAGAGAGAAAGAGAAAGAGAGAGAGAGAGAGATACATGTTTATTAGCATATATCAGCATATATCAATTTATATGTATATGCGTGTATATATGTATTTAGCCTGACTCTTTCCCCTCTAGCTCTCTTTCACTCTCCCTGTCTTATATATAATATATGTATAGTTTTTTCTCTACTCTTGATTTATATGTTGTATAGTTTTTCTTTTCGTATGACGTGTAGTTTATATTTACATATCCAATTAGGCGTATGCTGAGGAAGACATCAAACTTTTAAATATATATTACAGAGAAATAGCTATGGCTAGCCACATAAAAAAATGTTCTATTTTGTAGAATAATAATCCTCACAAGGAAGTTATTGATGTGTGTGATTGTATGGAAGCATCTGAACAGGCAGTAATTCCAAGGAAATACATGTTTCTTAGAGATATACAAACACGGGTATGTATCTTTATAAATATATATGTGGACAAGGATATACGCACGAATATAAGTGTCTACATACATACGTACATACATACATACATACATACATATATATATATATATATATATATTTATAAATTTCTGTATGTGTGTGTGTGTGTGTTTGTGAATACGTTTGTAAATGTGCATGCATTCATACTCACATACACACACATATCCACACATATACTCATATATTTATCATTTACTCAATCCCCTGCAATTACTCACCAGAGCCATTACAGCGTTTCGTAATTGGCTTTCCTTTTCTTTCTGCTATCGATTAAGACAGTAGTTGATTATGCATCAATTTACTCTTTTATTCTTAGGATTGTTTCAGTCATTTGTCGGTACCCATGCTAGAGCACCGCCCTGAAGTATTTCAGTTGAACAAATCGGCACCAGGGCTTATTTGTCAAGCCTAGTACTTATTCTATTGGTTCAGGATTCTAAAGTACGTACTTATGGATATTGGAGATCAGTACGTTTAACTATTCCTTATTCTTCACTATGTGGTTTTATACGAGGTCTGATAAATTAGTATCCGGACTGTTGCCATACTAAAGAAATTAAAGTACACAAAGTAAAGCGGCTGGGAAAAGATTGACCTCGAGCTCTGCTGTGCATGCCCACTAAGGTTTAGCATTGCAGCTTATTGTCGTGTCAATACCTGCTGTGAAGCCTACGCAAAGTTGCAGAAAATGTACAGAGAGGAGTGTATGAGCCACACACAAGTGTACGAGTGGTTCATATGTTTCCAAGATAGCAGAGAAAATTTCGATAGTGACAAACGTTCTGGGAAACCTGCAATCAGCAGAACTGAGAAAAACATTGCAGATGTACATGCAGCTGTGAGGGTAAATCGTCGAACCACCATCCATGATTTATCAAAAGATGTGCATATTAGTAACGGTTCACTTGAGTTCATTATCATTGCAGATTTGAGTATGAGATGTGTGTCTCTCAAGTTTGCACCAAAACTGCTTTCGGCAGACCAAAACGACAGTCGGGTTTCAAATGTACAACATCGCCTTCATTTTGGCGAGAAGGATGAGAACTTTTATAAAACATTGCGAAGGCCTCTGAACAGGTACCGCAGGCTTTTGGCAAATTCTGATGCAGATTCACTACTCAACTTTCTCTGTCATGGTTAATGCGATGATCACACGCTATACAGCGTCCTTCCAAACACTGCTGTAAATAGCGGAAGTGAAGCTAGAACGTAAAACCTTAGTGCGCATGCACAGCGGAGTTCAAGGTCAATCTTTGCACAGCAGCTTTGCTTCGTTACTATGCCGACAGTCCGGATACTTATTGATCAGACCACGTATATCTATATCTATTTTTAATAACCTGAGTTAGTAGAGAATTCACTACACCTTTACACATTTGACCCTGTTGTTCTTATTATTGTTGTTGTTGCTGCTGCTGCTGCTGTGGTTGCTTTCTACCTGTAGCCAAATGGTGAAGTAATAGATGTGCGACCAAAAGCGTTTCCTGCCATCATTTGCTTAACTGGTACTTTTATTTCGGTTCTCTTCTACCTTTCTTTTAGACTATTGTTTTGTGAAAAAAATATTGCCAGAGATATTAATAGTTATCACCAAGCTAACATAGCAGTTCAGAAAAATATGACGAATGCTGTCATTAATTAGCTCCAAAAGACCATCGCCTCTAGCTAGTAATGTGACACAGAAAACTGTGTCCATCATAACCTTCGAACAGGAGAGGTCGGCAGCTTCTCCTTGCTGGTCTGGCATCCACAGACTAGTTTCGAGGTGGTTGCCTCTTATGAATGTAGAGTAGCAGAACCCACCCAGCGTCGCTGCTGACCGACTGTTCGAAGGATTATTTACCTAAATTTAGTGGAATACATCCACTGGATTTCAAAAATAGAAATATCATCATTTCTAATTGTCTTTTATGGAGACTACGGCATCGGTATTGGATATTAATAGTTATCGCCATGTTAGCTTGGCGATAACTATTTATATTCAGTACCGCTGCCGTAGTCTCCTTTAGAGAGAATTAGAAATAATAATATTTCTATATTGCCAGAGATTTTAAAAGAATGGTTCCCATGTCTATACACTTAATCTAATATCTACAAACTTACCTAATGGCTTGACAAATTATAGGTTAATGTAATAGACCTGTATCATTGAAAGACTGTTGATATCCAAAAGTGAGGTATATGACTCGGCTCTGTTTACAACACAAACTAAACAATGATGCGGAATAACGCAGTTTCAGGAAAAATAATTCGCATGTTACGATTCACACCGTAATAGTTGATGTTATTTTTGTTGTTATTGTTCCTATTGTCATCGGTGGTGCTGTGTTTTTATACATTTGTATTTACCCGCAAACCTTTTCAGTGAGTGGATAATATGACCATTCTTTTTTTTTTTTTTACGAGAAGTGGAGGATGTAATATTTTTTTTATGTACAATTATTAATCTGTTGGTTTATTATGTTGAGATACTTCCGTTGGCTATATTTGGCCACTCGACAAAACAAAAAAATCCCAAACACAGTGCTAATGGTTTTCTACGCACAGAGACACACACGCAAGTACACACACACTCGCAAGTACACACACACACATACTCACACACGCACACACACAACACACACACACACACACACACACACACACACATATATATATATATATATATATATATATATATATATATATATATTATATATATATATATATATATATGATATTTGTACTGATATCGCTATTGATAGATAAATATTTAATCTGCATCTATCGTTTCGTCGTGTATTTCAATTGAAATATATTCTTGTTCATCATCTACTCTTAATTTTAATTTTCTGTTAAGAAGATCAATAAAACTTCTTCAAAAATTTGTCTGCTCCGATCACATGATATGTAATCATTGCCGACAGTATGTCTCTTCAGATGTTATATATATATATATATATATATATATATATTACATCTCATACTAGACTATTCTCAAATGAGCAATTAGACAATAGATATTTCGAAAAAGTTTCAGTTAAATCCCATTTAAATGTTGAACCCGGAGGTATAGAAGATTAATCACACACGCGATTGCACACCAACTCACACACACACACACATATATATATAGAGATATATGTATATATACAAGCTTAAGCATATACAAATATATATATATATATATATATATATATATATATATATATATATGTATATATATATATATATATATATATATTATATATATATATGTATGTATGTATATATACGTTTGACAGTTGATTATTTACTCAGATATCTTCCTGTTCAACGTTAAGCAGTGTACGCGAATTTTGATAAATGTTAATATATGTGTCGTTGTTTCTATGTGTTCATGTGTGTGTGTGTGTGTGTAAATGTGTGTGCATGTTTATATGAGCGAGCGTGTATTTATATGTACATACATTTGTGTGGGAGAATAATTTTGTACACAAAGCATGGTGTATTCACAAATCAACCACAATGACAAACAAGTTTATGGCTTTTGACTTTATGGCAGCATCACTCCGTTGTTGTTTCGTTTGTGTGCCAAGCTATTTATACTGAATTATATGGAATCTGTCATGGGATTTGTTTGTGCTGTGCAATATAATTTTTGTTGACACAAAAATCTGATCTTCAACCAGTCAGACAATCCAGGACAACCATCATTTGCCTCTCCGTGTCTGCTTGATATCGATTATTTTTGCCCAAAGAAAACGTAAGCAAATTCTTAATGGCTTACTATAAGATTGCAAAAATATATATTATATTAGGAAATATTATAGTTTTTCAGCATGTGAAACGTAATGTCAGCAGCTAGCGTGAAACCTGCCGACAATAATGCCGCACCTGATTCTGTTCATAGTGAATGTGAAAATGACTTATTATATAACTACAAAACTACCAGCTTCGATCAACAGACATCAACTATTATGCAGAGATGACATAAGCATTTCCACCGGTAGTAGCTAGGAGTTTTCCTAAGTTAAAAAGTAAAATTGCAGCAAAGGGTTTAAGGAGATCATAGAGATCTTAAATGACAAACTTCTCATAATTAGTAGAAGTGAGATCTTGTGGCAATGTCTACATTGTTTTCCGTTAGGAAGACATACAGACTTGTCAGTTGAAAGTGGTAATGACTACAATGTCGGAGTATATAAGGCTGCTAAATTCAATTGTCACTCGAGATTTATCTCATGCAACGTATGAAATCCTCCCGTAAAGAAAAACACACACCTAGGACAGTGATTGTGACAATCAGCACACACACACACACACACACACACACACACACACACACACATATATATATATATAATATATATATATATATACAGAGAGAGAGAGAGAGATATCATGCATATATACACATATATTATATATATATATATATATATATATATATATATATATACCATACGTAGACACTGCATTGCGCCAATGCTTCGCTATATATATATATATATATATATATATATATATAAGTTCAGCAAAAATTTACATTCAAATGAATATGGTACTTAATTTAGATGCACCAGAATTCCGTATAATGTTATCCATATAAATCCGTGGGGTGATTATAATCAAAATAAGCAACAAGAATGACTCCGGTAATTACCGGGATCATTCTTGTTGCTTATTTTGTGCGTCTTATATTATTTAACACACACACCGGTAACATTTCCACTTATTTCTTTTTTATTTTTCTAAAATTTTCGTTGCGCCTTGCAACCTTTTCGATAGTTTTGAGAGTCGAAACACAATGAAAATTTAGAAAAATAACGAAAGAAATAAGTGGAAATTTTACCGGTAAGTGTGTAAAAATTTTAAGGCACCAAAAGAGAATGACTCTCCCCAGACATAACAGATTATACTTCAACACACGAACTCACATAAACGAAATATATATATATATATATATATATATATATATATATATATAATATATATATATATATTTCGTTATATATATATATATGTATGTATAAATATATAACTATATTTATATATATACTTTTAAACACGCATACATATATACAAACACTTATATATACTCCCATATATACATACATACATACATTGATATATATATATATATATATATACATAGACACACACACATGTGTATGTATATGTATATATATGCATATACCTGTGTGTAAGTAAGTGTCTGTGTGTGTGTATATATGTGTGTGTGTGCTTGTGTGTGTGTGTGTGTGCGTGCGTCTGTGTATGTCAGAGTTTCCTGAAGCAAGCGTGTTGAAAATGTTATTCATGTCTCATTCTGAAGTTCTACAGCCCAAAGAAATATTTCGAAGCTCTATTGACTATCGCTTCAGCATATACACCGAGAAAATACCGGGTTCATGTTTTGGAGCAAGGTCAGCCATTTTGGAGTTAGTATTAAGCTAATTTCATTGATCTCAATGTTTAACTGATACTTATCTTATTGACCCCAGTACCTAAAGTCAGATAAAATATGAGCGTGCCAACAACTTTACCAATTTGCCGCCTGGCGATGGGAAAATATTGAAAAGTAATATCACAAAGAAAATTTTCACTGGATATGGAAGTGTACAAATTTTCTTGCAACACGAATTCGTATCAGAAACTGATGATTGTTATGATGAAAGTAGAAAATGTGTTATCAATATTTACATTTGACAAAAGCGTTGCTATCAGTAAACTTATATAATACTAAGACTTGAAAAAAAAAATCAGGAGGCTAGCATGATGCCAGTGAGCTATTTAACAAGCAGTTGCTTGACATCCCACTATGAAAACGCACTATGCGGCAGTGAGTGATCGAATAAATGACATTTTGAGAGGATATCATGTTGTTAATAATCGAATAATTAATTCACAGAGATAAGTAATATGTTACGCATGAAAGTAGTACAAGTAGAAGTTTTAGAAGTTCTCTAATTATATTTTCGATAACATTTTTGAATTATAATTTGTTTTATTCTAGGAATTAAAATATGAGACAATTTCATGTAATGCCATTTGTATAGTCTTTCGATGTATAGCTATTCATATCTATCCAATTATATATGTTTGGTATATGTGTGTATATATATATATATATATATATATATATATATATATATTATATATATATATATATATAAAACTTATTTAAACACCATATATATATATACACACACAGGCAAATGTCGACCGATGTGATTCAGCAGTCAACACCGCATTGTTGTATATATAGAATTTCTTTATTTGTACATTAAGTCTACCATTGTTTTCATGTTAAGAAAAAAAATGTCTTAATATATTGACATTCGAAGGTAGAATACATTTGTCTATGGTGCCACGCTGTGGGACTGAACCCGGAATCATGTGGTCTTGGAATTAAGCTTCTTACCACACAATCACACGTGTAGTGTTTAAGTCACATAGCTGCAGCAGACATGTTAGATCACTGCTTTGACGATGCTTTAGTCGAATGAATCGACCCCAGGACATACTTGTAAATGCTGGTACATCTTCTCTCTGTTCCTTCTTTACGGAACCAGTAGAATACGCGGACGCAAACACACGAACACCACCTGTGAACAGGTGGTATGTGTCAAACACACGCAAGCACACATGCACACACAGACACACAGACATATACACACACATATTTGAAATGCTTTACAGTAATCTCTCGTCGCTTATATCAGTGTTATAATAACAGTAGATCTACCTACCTAATTTCTTTTAAAGTTTCTCCTAAATTGGTTTGATTTTACCGCGTATGTAAGTGTGCTAAGTCATATACATATTTATGTGTGTGTGTGTGTGTGGATATATGTAAGTGTGCTTAGTGATATACATATATATATATATATATATATATATATAAATATATATGTATATATATGTATGTATATATGTATATATGTATATATGTATATATATATTTATATTGTGCGTATGTGTGTGTGTATGTGTGTGTGTGTGTATGTATATATGTATATATGTTATATATATATATATTATATATATATATATATATATATATATTATTGTATGGTATATGAGTGTGTATTTATGTATATAATAAATATTTCTGGTTATTAGAAAGTGCTCGGTGTAGTAATATTGATTTCATAATCCGCATATCGGCCAACATGTGAGTATTTAATGACATCGTTATAGCAAGAACAAAGATATTTCCATGCAAACTGACTCAAAATTGCACCATAATATTGATCTCTTTTCAGTAAGCACATATCTAATTTTGATACAATAGACAGTTTCGACTAAGCTGAGGGATACATTCACAGGTTTTTATATTACCAACGCTAGACCATTGAAAATATAACCCATTCAGATATAAACAGTATCAGTATTTCAAAACAAGATTGATACATAATACGATTCACTCAAATAACACTAATACAAGAAATAGCTATGCCTGAATTTATACTAGTCTGTTACTCGTCAAATTTCAGTAAGCTTTATAGTACAATTTACCCACCATAATTAATATCAGGAATTATGGCATCAATGCAATACGCATATTTTTGTCTTTTCTCAAATATATTGGTTCTCATGAAATAATAAAATGAATACAGTTTTGAAAACAACAATATTTATTACCTTAATCTCATTCCCCACGAGGTTTCTATAACACTCTTACCCAACACGTCGTAAGTAGAGGTGCTAGAGATTTGTGGCTTAGTTTAAAACGGTTGTAGCTCGTTGAAGCGTTTTTCATGTTTATGCATTCGTGCTTCAGATTTTACAGATCTTTAAAGTTTGGCAAGCAGGAAATCTTACTTTCCAGAATGGAAATTGCATCCGTGTGTATGCTGCCTATTACTACATGTGCGATTTTATTTGCACTGTCCTACTAGACTGCTATAAGGTCAACACTAGAGAATTGCTATTACGTGTTTGCTATTACCTGTATATTTGTGAAACTCTCATAAATTTCCATTTGAAGAGAATCAGCTTTCATTTCATTTAACAACGTGCCGAACCCCGCAATAACTGTCTTTTTATTAGATGAATCATATAAATTTGACTAGAAGTACCGTACATAATATTATAATATATTTCCAAGCGCCATTTAAACATTTCTAGGCGAATTTAAATACGCGCATATGAAAGGTAGCAAATTTACGGTCACATTTTGACATTTTCAGAACGTATCCTAGAAACACTTGCGTCACAGTAGGAGTTCTGACGTCACAGTAGGTAATTCAATACAAGAACTAAAATTACTTGCATTGACCACCATATGAAATTTAAACTTTGTACCAATCGAAAGTTAGTAGGGAGAGATCAGATCAACATGACACACCGCTTCCCGGCTGACATTAGCCTGTGGGGAATAGGTCTAAGATGTAATTAATTAATTGAAATTTCTCATTTCTATAACTCTCCTTATAACATGCGTCGCACGACAATTCTTTATCCCACTCATTCTTAACCTCATGTTAGCATTCTCTTTACTGTCACTGTGCGATGTAAATTTTGACTGGAGACTCAACCAACCAGCCACCCAAGATTTGAACGGAATTTTTCTTACATAGAGGTGACACGGTGAATAAAATTTCTTTATTTGTGTATTAAGGCAGACGGACATACAGGTAGACAAAGGTAGAAAGAAACCGAGTTTAACATTGAAAATGAGAGATGGATTTGTTTAAAAAGAGACGTTGAGCAATGGCTAGAGAAATAGTCAGCTTTATTTAATAACCAGTTGATCTAGCAAGTGGGGACTCATATCAAGTGTATGGTGTCAAGTGATGCTGTCAAGAGGTAGGCTCCGAAATGGCGTGCATTCTTTCCTGATAATCCCATACACTTGCTGGCTTCCGGTATGCGGAGTTCTCGACTGGTAGCACTTGCATGTGCAAGCTGTTTGCAAGGCATCTGAGAAAGAGACTAACACTAAGAGAGATATTGAACTGTTTAACATCTGTGATTAGTCGCACGGACGTCTCTTTCCCTATGGTGAAAGATTGTTAAATCAGGTCAGTTGATATTTCACATCTGTGAAGTGAATAACGATATGGAACCTATATCCCACAAAATAGTATCAACATGCACTCTCCCTCAGACACAGATTGTCACGCACACATACATGAAGCTATCATATTTCTCAAAGTTGCAATGTCAAAATTACTTGCTATCAATATGAACCAAAGACTCGAGCCTGGGGTGAAAATCATTTTGTACAAGAGCAGATTTTAGTAAATTGCATGCAGACATAAATTGTTGATTTAAACAAAGAAAATAGAACACTGACTAAATGCTACACCCATTTCTCTCTATCATTATGTCTAGATATATACGTGAATGTGATCGCCTGTACGCTGCATTGTTTACTCCATGCACATTCAGGGATCGTAGAATCGCTAGAACATGTAATTTTCATACCTATTTATTTACTACCCACAATGGGCTAAACACAGAGAGGACTACCAAGGACAGACAAACGTATTAAGTCGATTATATCGACCCCAGTGCGTAACTGGTACTTAGTTAATCGACCCCGAAAGGATGAAAGGCAAAGTCGACCTCGGCGGAATTTAAACTCAGAACGTAACGCAGACGAAATAAGGCTACGCATTCCGCCCGGCGTGCTAACGATTCTGCCAGCTCGCTGCCTTACATGTAATTTTAATACCATCGAGGTCAATTTTACGTTTCGTTATACCACAAAGTACCACGCAAGTAGATACTAGCTAATACTTGCTAGCGTAATGTCTAAAGAAGAAAACTTTTTTCTTTTTTTCTTCTTTTCCTTTTGCCTGATTTTCTTAAAATGATAGACAGTGAGTTCAAACTTTTGTGACAGCGGATTCAATCACTTTTGCGTGCAAGTAAGACACACAAAAAAAAACGGGCAAAGAAAATGTGAATGAAAGACGAATGGTGATGTTACCGATAATATCTAGGAAGAAATTTCAATTAAAATCGACACATAGATTAATTATACACATATGCTTATAAAATAAAATATTCCCCGAGCTAAAATACAAGCAGGAGTGAATTCATTGTGTACTGACTCTTTCAAATGTAAATTGTTTGTATGTTAAGTAAATAAACTTTTTCAAAGATAGAGCATCTATCATATTCCTCAAATTTGTTTTTCTCATATTCTCTAAAAATAATTTCATCTGCACATTATATTTCTATTCAATAATGAAATGTCACTCAGTGCATTTATGCACACTAATTCCAATGATTCCTTTGTGAGGTGCATTTAGTATATTCATTGAACAAAGATTTTAAAAAATTAAAAGAACACAACAATATATATTTATAATTCATTTATTGATTACTTAGAAGACAAATACGAAACAGCAGTGGTTGATTCAAAAATATTGTAAAAGTTAGATTTGAAAGATTGTGAGTGATTCTTTCAATCCTAGCAGCATATACATAGAAATATAATTAGCAGCTAATTTTTTTTAAGTCAGTAAAATTTCAACATACATATCCATATACACTTTCACTTATATTTGTGCTTGCATATTTTACTCATGTACATATGTGTGTGCATATAATACTGTATTTGCATAGGTGTGTTGCATACGTTTGTGCTTACATGTGTTAAGATTGAGAGAGAGATTACTCAGGTTAGGAGAAAGGAGAGTAAAGAAAATGTGGATGATAAATCAACAGTTTCGAGCAGTTTGTGCACTGAATTTTTTCCTTTTTCAATACAAAGTTGTATCAGGTTTCTCTAAGCAAAGCAAATATGTATTCGGAATCTAGAGATCATAGGAGACGAAATATCATACTGAATGCATTTGAATATAGAAGAGAGATGCACACATAAGTAGAACTGGTACATAAATACATAACTATTATAAGCATGGGAACACAGTTAAATATACATACTACATACATAATACATACACACACACACATATGTATCTATCTATCTATCTATATATATATACATATATATAACTTAGATGACACATGTCGCATAAAAGAACAGACATATCTCATAGCAGATTAAAATCTGCCTACATCACGTAATTTCAGTGTACTACACATCTTCATTCCCAGGGTTCTGGTGCTTCCATACCAGCCAAATCGCCACAGGATATATTTTAACAGTGTTCTTTCAGCCATTGGTGTTGCAATTAGCAACCAGGTTTCTTTATTATGACTATTACCAACATATTTGCAACATCAGTGACCGAAAAGTTTAACTTATTCTATATACTGTGGCAGCGAGATTCGGCTGGTATGCGATCAACGCACGGACATCTGCCTCTGAAGACGTGCAGTACAATGCTCAATATAGTACCATTGCGGCCAATTATATTATGGTGCTGTATATCTTTATATTTGTAGATCTATGCACCTTGCGTCTGTAACAGAGTATATCGTATGGCAAATAGCACAGATTTGGGTTTTCATACAAGTCATCTACGTCAAATCGGACAAAATGATTGCCTATTGATAGTAATACTACTACACTCGGTAATGATTATGTATTTGTATATATACATATATATATATATATATATATATATATATATATATATACACACACACACACACATATATATATATATATATATATATAGGGGCTGAAGTAATGGTAAGTAGTTTTTTTACCAACCACATCGTTCCGTGTTCAGCACTACTGCGTGGAACCTTGGGCAAGTGTCTTCTACTATAACATCACGTTGACCAAAGACTTGTGAGTGGATTTGATTGACGGAAATTGAGAAAATCCAGTCGTATATATATATATATATATATATTATATATATATATATGTTTGTGTATCTGTGTTTCTACCCCCACCTTCGTTTGACAACTGATGTTGGACTATTTACGTCCCCGTAACTTACCGATTCGGCAAAAGAGAACCGATAGCATAAGTACTAGGCTTACAAAAAGTAAGTCCTGGAGTCAGTTTGTTCGAATAAAGGCAGTGCTACAGCATGGCCACAATAAAATGACTGAAACAATGTAAGTTTTTGTGTATGGAAGAATAAACTTAATTTATCATTTCCCTTTCGAGAAAATTTATTAAAATATATTTCACATATTCATCATGTCTCTCCGTCTCTCTTCTACTTTGTATCTGTCTTTCCTTACATATAAATATGTATGTGCATTTGTGTAAGTGTCTCCTCTCTGTGTGACTGAGAGTGTGCCGTGTGTGCATGTGTGTGTTTGTTTATTTGTGCGCGTTTGTATGTACGTTTGTATTTTCTTGACCTACCATAGTTCGTATTCCATCTGTATTAAATCCATTCAAACATATTTTCTCATGTTATAGTTTTGTGATACATCAGTATAACGTTAAAGACAAAGCTTTCTTTGTATTTCTACTAAACATACTAATTCTGATCCTCTACGGTTGTTTCATATCAGTTATGGTGTAACTTCTTAGAAAGTAAAACAGTAAATTTAATTTATTCAGATGGCAAGTGCATTAGAGACACATATTTCCTAAACTGAATTCATATCTAAAGTTTTTCAATAATCATCGCTATCGTCATCATCTTCATCGTCATCATCATTTTGTTTCTCTGTTCATTACCAACATCCTATGGAAATACACAACATTTCCTTCATAACATGTCTTTATTTATTTCTTTCAAGAAAATTGTGTATATAACTTTCTTTAACATCTGCGGAAACTGTTTGAGTTTTCTTTCATTTACGTAAATACATTCTTTTATAAATTTGTGGGTAGTTTCATTTCATATCACCAAGTTACTTCCTGTATTTACATAATTATAAGTTGCATAATTCATTCGCAGAAAAATAATACCGGAAAAATAACAAAATCAACAAAATATTAAATAAATATACCATTAAAATTCTTACAAGGAGCATTGGTCACTATCTTAGTCGTACATTTTTTCTTTCTTTTTCTCTATCAAGCGATCTCTTCTGCACATTCCCTCTCTCAGCCTGTATACTTCCTTAGACTTAACCCTCCTTCCTCCATTTCTTCTCCGACTCGTGTTACACAGGAAGCAGATTTATATTATTTAGTTTGCAATGAATAAAGAAGAAATTCCAGTGAGGGCGAGGTTGGTAGGTCACGTAGACAAGTGTGTGCACTCGTTGCCAATATGGTTCATTTAGTGTTTAACATGAGCGCTCCAATTCAATTGCTGTTGTCAGAATGAAAATAAAGTAATTTGGAAAGAAAAGAAAAATCAAATATATAATAAGGCGATTGGAAATGAATAAAAGAAAGGAAATAAGAATAGGCGAAATAATGAATGGGTAACTGAATGAAAGAATAAATGAATAAATAAATCTAAGGAAATAAATGATTTGAATGCTACTACGAAATATAAATTGATTTGTTGTTCGGGTTTACAGATGAATATTTAACCTATATTCAGAAATCTTTGTAGAATTGTTGGTGAAGGAAGGAACCTAAAATTGATCTCGAGAGAAATAGTGAAGTAATGTAGATATGTGAGAATATGTGCGTGCACTTAAATGTTTTGAGTAATTGTGCATGGGAGTCTACGTATGTATGTGTATCTCTGTTGCATAAATATATTTATTCTTATTGTAATGTATAGTCCTACGCATATGCATGAGTAAGAAATAGTCCAGACATCATATTGTATTTAAACGTTTAAACGAGGAGTCTGGAGTGATATTGTAATGGAGAAACAAATATAGAAAAGCAGAGAGAAACTCCTACGAAAGTGACAAAAAGAAAATTTAACTCTTTTCCTGTTCGATAGATATTAAGCAGAATAGCATGACTCTTAACTACGTGAGTGTATTGTTAGAAATCGAGAAGCGATGTGCAGAGATAATGAATATGGTGAGAAATGTGTGAGCATAAATGAACAATTCAACAAAGAACTGGAGGTGGAATTGGTTATTTTCTTTCAGAAATTTGGTAAGAAAACAAAATCATAGCAAAATATAAAACCGATTATTTTATAGATATCTCAGCTAGACGCAAATCAAATAGAACAAATTGTAGTCGGTTCTAGTCATCTTTAACTTCAGTTCAAACAATCAATTTTAGATGTAAAATTCAGGAGAGCTATATACTGATATCTTCTTTTTTTTTGTATGTAAAAAACTTGATACAAAAATCTTGAGACGTAGCAAAGAAACTACTCGTACACTGATTGTATTCAGTTACTACTTAATGGCGGAGCATTCTACATATCAATCTATATAATTACATATACAATGCAAGCTACTGCAATATTAAATCGATCCAAGCATTAAGTACAATTTTATGAGATAGATAGATAAATAGATGGATAGATAGATACATATGTAGAGAGAAAGATACAGTGTGAGAGAGAACAACTGCATACAATATAATCAGATCTATTAATAAAAAATTACTGTTAACAAATTCCAGTTCTTTATGGATTTGATTGATTATTGGCGGTATAAAATTTTGTTAAGAATAAGAATACCTGTAAACCTACTTTTAAAAGTGGTCTGTTATATTATGATTTTAGTGTATTAGCTGACATTCTTTCGAAACTTCGCTTTAATTTTTATATATATATTCCATTATTCCATGGTACAATCTGATGTACATAAGCAATATTAAGTAGATTTACATAGACTATTTATTTGGTGTGATGAATGGAGCGATTTAAACTTTATATATCATGACTAATACACTTTTTCATTGTTATATATCTACACCTATTCTCTTAAATTTTAAGTTTCCGGAAAGGTTTTCTATATGTAGGTCTTAACATTATGCACATTAATATAATATAAAGGTAAAGATTTCTATGTGCTTCGTCTACATATACTGTCACGTTTTTTTTTTCATTATTATATATTTTCATTTCAAGTTCATATACATGTAACAGAAAGGTGAAAAATTTCAGCCTTGGCCTATTATGCAGTTGATATAAGCACTGAAATTTATGTAAACGTGCAATCGAACAGCTTAAAAGAACAATATTGGGTGTAATCCGTATACGTTGGCCGCCCAATTCAGCAATGATAATATAATTAAAAATTTAAATCTTTAGTGCGTCTTAGTACAAATAATAAAATACATGTTATGACATTATCTTTTTCGATAAAAAAAGGTAATGTAATAACACGAACCTTTAATTGTTTCAATGTTCGAGCCTGTATCAGGGAAATAAGTTTCAGAGGAAATTAGAAAATATTGATGTTGCAAAAAGAAAATGTATCATGCAATCAATTCACCGATGATCGTAGGAATTTGTCAAAAATGGCGATATTTTCCTTCTGCATGTGAGTGTTAGTAATCTGTATATACGATTCCGTATGTCTTCGGAACTGCTTATTTTCATTATTTACATTATTTACATTCGATGGATATTTGTCCTCATGTTGGTTGTTGTTAACTCAACGATTCGGCTGATATACGCTCCATCATTCTTCAGGTGTCTTGGGGAAATTTCGAACCTGGGTTCTCATTTCCTGTGCTCGAAATATCCCCAAGTCACCTGATATTGGATTGTTGTGAGTTCTGACGAAAAATTCTATTTCGAGAAAACTGCTCACAACAGCAGTTTTTTTTTTTTTTCAACGTAATGCTCATTCTTGTCCACTTTCAAACATAAGCCACTTGATGTTTTGCAAAGGTTGAGACACAAATATCCTGCTTCATTTATTATCCTGTCTCTACCACTCTGATAGCGCATGTCATTCTAAGCTAGCAGTAAACTTATCACATAACTTACAACAATCCAGTACGGTTTTTAAGTGGCATGAAGCTAAATCCGCTTGGGTTCAATACAAAACGAAGATTAAATAATTTATTGAGTCCTTCACATTATTTCATACTTTTTGAAACCTCAGCCTGTTCCAACTCCCCTGCTATAAATCTAAACCAATTAAACTGAACTTCACAGGTAGTCAGCAGCGTAAATGATCTCAAAATATCACAGAAGATTCATGATTTTGCATATCGAACAATAAACTAAATTATATATTCCACGAATTACAATCTGTTTGACCACTAAACATTTAATTAAGCGATATAGAGTTGAGTATTATTTGCTGTACGGACGCTTGCATATATGTGTGTGTCTGTGTGTGTGTGTGTGTCTGTGTGTGTGTGTGTCTGTGTGCGTGCCCATGCATAGACATATACATAAATACGTTTGATGAAGCTATAGGATGATACCCAAAATTTGGACTATCAGTCTGCCGCATCTTAAGGCAAGAACAACTGTAAGCTAATAAAGTTTGTTTTTTGCGGTGTCATCTTTTATGTTTCTATTCCACTAATACTGTGTTCCGGACCATATGTATACTGAGTTCTACACCAGGTTATTAGTCTCGCTCATATTAAAATATATTCATTCATACATATGTGTGCGTATGTGTATATATATATCATCAAGATCTGATGCTTGACTATTAGAATCTTAGTTATTTTGGATTTAAGTAAAATTGATCGCCATATAAGCAAATGACGTTAACATCATAATATTACAAGTCCCGTAAGATATACATACATACATACATACACACACACACACACACACACATATATATATATATATATATATATATATATATATATATATATATATATA
>NC_043004.1:15297159-15312159 GCF_006345805.1 Octopus sinensis
CTAGAAATAAACATAAATGTGTGTGCATGTGTGCGTGTGTGTCCGTGTACGTTAGTTCTCTGTTCTCTCTTTCTCCCTTTCTATCATTCTCTTTTTTTCTCTCTAGCATATTTTCTCTCTCTCACTTTATTCACAAGCATTACTAATATTGACTTAAAGATAATTACACAGATAAACACACGAATATAGCTCATTTACACATTAACGCCCGCATTATGTTTCTATGCAATATTGACACCCGTATATAAGATGATTAAATTTGGTAGCATACTTTTGCCATCATAAGTAATATCAGGAAATATGACAGACAACAATTGAAATTAAACTTTTATAAAATGAGCCGTGCTCTTTGCTGTGTTTCTTGTTTCTGCCCCTGCTAATCCCTGCTAAAACAATTTATTGTAGAAAACTTTAACCATACATTTGAATGAAGCCCTCTCGATTTCACTTAACAAGTTCCAAGTATTATAAATATGATTGCTTAGATTTTATCGCTGTTAAGAAAATAACGATTTCTTTCAGTTTGAAAGGAAAGCAAATGTCGAAAGGATGAAATGTTTACAACTTTCCTTCTTTCTTTCTTTTTTGTTGTTATATCTCTTGATCAGTACACAACAATGTAAACATTTTACATCAGCTGCTCTTAAATTCATGTGTCACTGGAACCTCATCTGTAATCGTCTACGCGACTGTAAGACGCATCTCATATAATTATTTTATTCATTGATTTTAATCTATTTAAAAACTGATAACATCCTTTTTTCCAATGAGGTGTATATCAAGATATGTGCGCTTCTTTATGCACTTCTTGACCTTTTTGAATTGTTAGTCTGACGCAGCAATGCTTATCTTTTCTTTCACCATCATGTGTGCGTTATATATACAGATATATATATATATATATATATATATATATAATATATATATATATATATATATATATATATATATATACATATTAGTGAATTCAAACACAGAACAAACACGCTCTTCTTCAGAAATAGAGGAATGTCCAAAGGAAGGGAAGACAGAGGAAGAAAATGGCCAACGATACACACGGGCTTATATATGTATATATACATGTGTGTGTGTGTGTGTGTGTTTGTGTGTGTGTGTGTGTGTATGTGTGTGTGTGGTGTGTGTGCGTGTGTGTGTGTGTGTGTAAGTATGTATATATATATATATGAATTTTTGGCGTAATAAAATAAAAAGCAAAGGTTGTATAGATATTAGAGCATTTATAAATAGGTCTTATATACACACGCTCACATAGAACCGACGTTGAACCATTTATTCGTATTATTACCCAATCTGGAACTCCACTATGGTCTATCTATAGCACTTATTCAGCATTACCTGACACCTTTGAGTCTCAATGACACCATTATCTCTTATAATCTCAACTTCTCGCTTATATATATATATATATATATATATATTCATATTTATATGCGTGCTTGTTTTATATTTGCACTGTGAGTGTGGGCATACTTATATATATACTTATAACCGCAGTTATAGTACTGATATCACTTACGTTTTGTTTGTTGATACAATTATATTACTTCTTTGCGTTCGTCTTGAAAGTGCGCTTGACACTTACCTGAATTTATTTAGTTGCTAAGCGGCAGAAGCAAAACAGTTTCAATAATTTATCGTCGTATCGTATTATGGATATAGTGTAAAACCAAGAATAGCCTTAATTAAATGCCGCGACAAAGAATCAATACTGCTGCTGCCTAGTGAACTTAAATCAAGTTCATCGTATGTAGTTTGTCATCAAGAAAGTAGGAATAGATATAATTTTCATCTATATACATCAGTAATATTGACAATTTATGAGTGATTCATAGTACATTAAACGTCTCCATTTCAATTTCAATTCCTCTTTTGGAGATGGATACTGAACTCAAATTTAACATAACAAGAAAAAAATATTAAATAATGCTGATATAGTTTAAAACTAAGAACCAACAAACTTAATAATGCGAATAAATGCTTCAACGTTGGTTCTATGTCAGCGTGTGTATATAAGAAGCTATAAGACCTTCTATCTATAAATCCTCTAATATCTATACAGCCTTGGTTTTTCTATCTTATTATGCAAAAAATTCTGATATATATAAGAACTGTTTAAATTATTATTTTGGTAAGTTTGTATTAACTCCATTCTAGAGAAGTTAAACAACTAAGATTGTAAGTTATGAACAATATTTTAATATCCTCTAAGCAGTAAGGAGGCGTACCAGGAGAATAATTAGTACGCCGTGCAAAAAGCTTAATGGCATTTTGTCCGTCTTTACGTTCTGGGTTCATGTTCCGTCGATAAAATAAGTACCAACTGAACACTGAAGTCGTTTAAATCAGCTAGCTCCATCCTCCGAAATAGCTAGCTTTGTATCAAAATTTGAAAACAATACTCCTATAAACAATTCCACACAAATAATTAATAATGCTTGTAATGATTATCTTAAGTATTATAGTGAGTCTTTGGGCTCTGAGTTCAACTAGTAGCTAACTCAGTGTTACATTCTATATTTCATGGTTTGTTAAAATAAATACTAGCCAAATACAGAAATTGATTTAATTTAATTTCCGATCATACAAAATATCTGGCCTTGAGCCAATTTCAGAAATCAATACTCCCTTACTATAAAGGAATGAATTTCTCAGAAATGGTAGAAAGAAGTATTATATGTGGTATTTCAGCTGCAACATGAACACGAATAGCTTTTAAGAAAAGCAGAACCCATAACAAAAAATAACAATATTACTCCGCTCCACAATCCCTAACATCTCGAAATCGATCTCCCATAGCTTTTATAACGGCAATTGTATCGACAATTAAAGAATCTCTACGTGAACAGCAAAATACAACTAATACATCAACACTGGAAGTTTTATTAACGATAACAGTTACAATAAAAAAAATAGAAAATTATGTCTTCATAAATATACAGCTTGCTATTTTCCATTTGTAAATTCAACAATCTTTCATTTAATACAGAAAGCCACGCTCCATTTTGCATTCACAATGGGGATATCTCAAAAGCAAAGTTATTCAACAAAACAGATCGATGATAACAAAGCACCCACATCAATTTATATTATCCGTACCTAATAAATCTTCATGTACACAATGAAATATTATTTCCCCAGTCCCTGATATCTATAGATATAAAGTACATGCGTCGTAAGTGAGATACAATAGTAGCATTTCGGAGAAAATCTTCTGAGACTATTGACGGATCATTGGAATAAAAATTGCTGCTCTCTGTGCATTACAAATCATAATTTGCAACGTGTTGTAAAGTAAACTTGGCATGTTTATATTTATCCTATATCATACGAAATTCAAATGGTACTTTTTGCTATATTACATATACGGGAGGAGCGGCGTGAGATTTAGTATAAGCTGGAGTCAGCTGAAAAGTGAAGTAAAGAAAGAAGTCAAAGAACCCCTGAAGCTGAAAAGTACTGATGGATGGCTGATAAAATACTAGATGTTACGTAGTTTATATACGTTAAAACATAACAAACGCTAGCGAAATACAAACTTCTGCTATCCGTACACACACACACACACACACACACACACACACATATATATATATATATATATATGTGTGTGTGGTGTGTGTGTGTGTGTGTGTGTGTGTGCATGTGTGTGTGTCTGTGTGTCGGTTTACTTATATGCTTATATGCATGTGTATATATATATATATATATGTATGAGACGAAATAGGAGCTGAGAGAAATATGTAGATAGACAGATAGAGAGAGAGGGGGGACCCACATCTCATGTGCACACATACTCAGGTTCTACAGCAGAGATTTTGCAAGGTGGAACATGAACGGCTTTGATCACCATCAGGTATTCATTGATCCTTCTTTGCTCTCTCGTCACCACCCCGACGTGGCAGCTGAACCGCTTCTCTTAGACACTGAATATAATCAGAGCTCTAATTTATCCTTAGTTCTCCATAGATGTTCATCTCTAGTTTTAATGAGCCGTACGCTTTCACTGGATAGCTGGTGTATATAATTGTCTGTGAATATTTCGAATCCAATAGAAAATCTATTTTTTTGTTTCAACCATGTAGGAATTTTCATTGAAATCTGAAACTTGTACCACTTATTTTAAATTTATATATGCGCCTGGGTCCTGGTGTACGTTTGAAAAGCAAACATTCTTGTGAATAGCATTTTAAATGGATTTGGCAATTCTTTGATCACTCATGAAAATATATTAGCTCGCGGCATATTAGGACAGTTGCTAAAGATTACACAATCGACATTCATTTTGTATCACCAATTGGATAGGTTCCTTATCTCTTCCTCTTTTCATGATGAAATATTTAGTAGCAATAGATGAGGTATTTAGTAGGTGCACCTGAACAGCAAAATACGCACTTCTAAGTGTGAAGAAATGTAGATTCCACTTTCGTATTTTGGCATCCATAAATTATGTATTTCAAGACAAGAACACTCTACTATTTATTGTCATCAATACAGCATATCAAGTTTTACTGAGTAAATAATACTATATCATAGAACATACGTTACATTTAAGGCAATAGATGAGGTATTTAGTAGGTGCACCTGAACAGCAAAATACGCACTTCTAAGTGTGAAGAAATGTAGATTCCACTTTCGTATTTTGGCATCCATAAATTATGTATTTCAAGACAAGAACACTCTACTATTTATTGTCATCAATACAGCATATCAAGTTTTACTGAGTAAATAATACTATATCATAGAACATACGTTACATTTAAGGCATCGCATTGTTCTTTGCTACACTTGCCGCAGGCTATATACTGCTTCAAAATTTTGACACAAGGCCAGCGATCTCGGTAAGGGATCGCTGATATCAATTATTTCAACCCTCTCATCATTGGTATTTTAATATATTAACCCTGAGATGAGAGGAAAGGCAAAGTCGACCTCGGTGGTATTTGAACTCAGAACATAGAGATGGACAAAATATTTCTAAAGCTTTTTCCCAGCGTGCTAACAATCCTGCAAGCTCTTCGCCTACTTTCGGCTACATATCAAATTGTATACAAAGTACTATTTGTAAAATATTTTTCAAAATTTGAATTAATGAATGTTAAATTGAATATTCTGTAATTTTAAATTCTAACTGCAGTCGTCAAATGAACAATAACTGAGGGAGTATATCGCATGGATATATGCACCTTTACGAATATATTGAGATTATTTAGGTGGAACCTGGATAAAGATTTGAATTATAGCAGGCACTTCTATTTTTCTTAAACTGATATAGGAAAATATTTTTTTAAATACTATTTCATGACTCCAAACCAAGAAATTATACAAGTATGAACATTGAAAACTTCGTAAGATTGGAGATTTTACCGGTCAACACATAATGTAAATCAACATGTCAGTATTGATTTATAACAGTCTTAGTAAGGTAAACATTTATGTAGTTGGTAATATATCAGCAAAATACATAAAAGAAATATGGGCCTCCTGCACGAGCTTCTGACACATTTCGACAAAGTCCATTAATTTAGTGCCTGAGTGCTTATATGTACATTTAAACATACATACACATGCACACGTACACACACATACACACACACGCAAATACACACTCATATATTCATATATACAAACATATGCTTATATGTATATATAATACATGTCTGCGTACATACACTGTGGTTTTATCGTGTGTGTAAATACATAGACAAATATATATGTATGAGTATATGTATTTTCGTATGTAGACATCCTATCTTTGTGTGGCTATATCCTTATATATGTGCCTCACTATGCGTGATAGTAAACACATTCATTGATTTTAAAGGTGACAAGTATGGAGTTTGGAAAAAAAGAGGGAAAAAATCTGTCGATATAATTGAACGTAACTTATATATGGAAGGCAACAATGATACAGAGCCTGTGGATACGGCATTGAGCATTCTATTATTAAATGTTTTAATAATAGTTTCACGGTAGATTATTGATTTTTCTTCCCTTCCATATAATAAACACTTTAGAATTGAAATACTTTTGCACATTATTTATGGAGGAAGATGTTTCAATTTGATTTTGTGTTTATTTTCATTTTTGTTAATTCTTTTTTATCTCTTGATTTTTTTAACTTTATTTTTTTATTCGTTTATTTATATATTTGCTTTAAATTCCTTCGGGATATCTTTTATGAATTGATCACAATTACTCACCAAAATTATGGAAACTAAAGTTTATAGTTTGCCAAGAGGTATTTTGTTATTGTTTGAGATATTTTGCCTCAGATTTGTGTATATTAATTTTTTTATATATATATAAAGACACCAACAATAGCAAAACGAAAACCTATCAAATAACAGAAATAACCTATTTTCTCTCAAACACATCTTAATATATGATTCTCTTCAATCCTTTCGCTAAAGAAAGATACAGAAAATCTTTCATGTGTTTTATGACCGCCAATATGTGTTTCTAAAGGAAAGTGGCTGCGTGTGAAAATGTTCGGAAATTTATGTACCTTTGTCCATACACTTGTAACTCAAATGCTGATCTTAAGTACACGCACTCGCGCACACGCACGCACACACATTTACACATATATGTATATTTCTATGAATACATACATATACGTGTGAGTGTGTGAGTGTTTGTGTATATATACACACACATATATAAACATATATATATATATATATATATATATATATAACAGCAAGTGATTTACCTATGTAGCATTAATATTTGTATGTTACGAGTATTTGTTTTTAGTTAGGTATATAAGTAAATAATATGTAACTAGATACATTATTGGGTGTATGCTTATATATATATATATGCATCGATACACACGCGCATGTACAACTATGCACATACACTCATATATGAGTGTGAAATATGTTACTACTCATCGTATCAAAATATTTCTATCTGTAATTGCTTATAGCAGCCCAAATGATATTTGTTAGTTATCTGAAAGGATACATTTGTTAATAACACTGAACGGTTTCACAGATACGTAAATGCTTCATTTAACCTCACCCTTACAATTGCTCTCTAAAGTTAATCTCTGTAGTGTTCTGAATTTCCAAATCAATAAGTAGTGCGCTGTTCATCCGAACCACGCTTTTGCTTATTTCTGTTTACACTTTGTGATATGCTTGTTCATGTGCCTGTTCTCTGCCAGAATTTATAGGATGTCGATAATAGCAGAGAGAAAGCTGTCATTATTATACGACATAATTATTGCATGTATCCTATGTAAAAGCTTCTTCTTTGAAAATGAAGATCGTTGTTCATTGATGATTGATATTATTTGTAATTCATTTTCTTCTGAAAGTACAATAAAGAATTCGAAATATAGTTTGCTTCACATTTTTTATGCTTCTACAGAAGTTTGGCGACAATATGACGTATCATCCTGCTACTAAGTATAGCTAAATGCATTATTCTTGTCTTAGAAAACTAGATTTGTTTCAAAATGTAATATTTCAGTAATACCATTGCAACGTTAAATTATACATAACTGTATGCAAGCTTATTTGACGCATTAAACTGCATCAATTACATATCATGAGAGAACAGGAATATTAGCAATTAAGTAGAATATAATTTTCTAGTTTCTCACGCTTTTATAGGATATCCCGTTGCATAGAAATTACTTTACCTTCATCAGAAACGTATAATTCCGCTGATATTCACTAAGATATAGTGCACAGCACGTTAGGTATATACAGAAATTCATATATATTGGTAAAGGACATGGTTACGTTCTTCCACAGTTAATAAGCTAAGATACAAATGAATATGTTTATTAAGACTGGTTCGAAGATAGGTTTCTTTCGTGACTGCGCATAAGTTATACATGTCACGTTATTACTAGAACCTAACGCTACGAATACACACTGAGCTTTTTAACTCTTTTTCAAGCCTGTTTTCTCAAATATGTAGAGAGCACTTGACTTTTTGTTGACTTACGTTAATTTAACAAGACACGAAGTCAATTGCAAATAAATGCAATGGACGTATCTGTAAAATATGTGTCCTGGTAGTATTACTTACGTCATCGCTGATAATATTCATTTGCACACTAAAATATTTTGTTTGTTCGATTTATTCCCTATAATAGATTATATGCCTTACAATAGCCTCATTCTGCGATACAATTCAAATCCATTTAATCTTAAATACACAGGGAGTGCAGACAACTATAGCAGAGACAAATATTTATTTCTTTTTGTTCCATATGTCCTGTCTAGTTTTCTCAGCCATTTGTTAATCTTTTATATCCTATTCATTAATATTCATGATTTTATTTGCTCTTGTTAGCAGTGAATTACTATTCCATGTAAGCTACTCTGTAAAAGTTAAGCTTCTATGGCTAGTTCGTAAATGCTTTATATCCTAATTACATCAATAGAATATGTAGTGCATTATAAAAATTTATTGATTCCAGATATACATCTTGACGTTAGGCATGTCAAGTAGCTTCAGGCCAATGCAATGTCTCTGTTTAAGTAGTTAATTCATCTATACTCAAGTTCATCTACTCAATTTATTGTGAATGTTGCTACCAAGAAATTCCATTAAACATAGAGGTATGTTATACAACAACAACAACAGCAAGGACAACGTCAACAAGAACAACAATAAAATCATGACTACTACCGTAGAAGTTTTACTGTTAATACCACAATTACTACTAAATAATAAAAATACAAAATTCATATAATTCAAATATAATAACGATAATAGTGGCAAGCATACACACACACACAAACACACACAAACACACACACAAACACACACACACATACACACACACACATACACATACACATATATATATATATATATAAAGGTGATAGACTGAGTTGCGCACTTCCTAATGGGAAAAATACGCACACACATACCCACATACACAAACACACACATATATATATATACAAAGAGAGAGAGTTAGGGTATATTCTGTTTAAGAATGTAGTAGACTAGATAATGCTCATCCACCTTCAGATTTACCCTGTGATATACGTATTCCAGGTTTGTGTTTGGGCATCTGTCGTGTGTGAATATACATTTGCAAAAATTGGAGTCAACAAGAAGCAGTGCGGTTGGACATTTATTTTTTAATCACTACACTTGATTCAACACAACGTAGTTCTCCATGTGTGCAGGTACTTGATAATGCAAGTGGTACCCTGCATTAAGAGATCTAGTTGTGTTTCGTCGGGTGATATGTAAATATTGTCTCCGTAAGTTCAAAATCCTCGGCTTCAAGAACATCCCCTCCGTCTGTCGTGGCCTGAATTTAGTAGTAGACACTAAGCTTATCAGGATATGTTGTTACTGAAAAAACTGCTTTGAATGTGTAGATGTAGTGGGATGGTGATTCTCTTATTGTTTAAGTGGTTTCCGTTTGAAAGGGATTGCTATCTGATTTTTATTTTACTGTTGATTTTTTCTTCATGATTGGTTACACATAAGATTGTCCTTAGCTGACCTTTAAGATTCGGCCTATATGTAGTTACTTGTTGGTTCCATATACATATACGGACCGATGCACACATCTATGTATATGCATACATACATATATACATACATGGATACATATATATATATATATATATATATATATATATATATATATATATATATATATATATATATATATAGTTAATCATATCAGGGTATTACAAATTTTAGAAAATTTTACTACCAGTGGCATAGCGTGTAGAAAAATTAGTCAATAGACTATATATTATTCATATAAATACAGTGTATTTATGGATATCTCTTATGTGTTTAAATGTACACTGTATATATATATATATACCTACACACACTCACACATATACGGAAATGTATGCACACTCACATATATGAATATATGTACATATACATGCACATATGCATGTTCATGCGTCTGTATGTACGTTCTTTAATGTATTTATACATATGCGTTTGAAAGTTTATATCTATCTTTACGCAGTGTATATTGTCGGAATATCTAAACACCAGGTAAAACCCATGAACTCGGTGGGAATCCATTTGAGGGAAAGAATACCGAATGATATCTAACGAAGAAAAGTGGCTTCATACACTTCGGTTGTAGCGCATTGCCCATTATGTTCAATGCTAGATTTCGACACATACTTAATTTATCGATTGGGAAAATATGAATGAAAGACCGTGTGAAGTCCGTGGGGAATATAGTTCAGAATGTAAAGTTTAAATCCCATCAGACAGCAATAATAAAACTGTAACAATAATAATGATACAAATCTGCAAATATATAGGACAGAAATTATTACTTGATTCAATCACCCTCTACTACTTTGCACAAATGACATCTAGTTTATTTATTTATGAGGTGCGAAAATAATCTGGCATCGTTTCAACAAAGAAATATTGTAAACTTCAGTTCAGATATACGAAGCTCAAGCAGCTAGCTGAATTGATAGTTCCATGAAATACCCTGTGGTATTTAGTTATGTCCCTTTAGTGTCTGAAATTCTATCTCAGCGGAGTCACTCCTTTGTAACGCACACACGCACATATACACATGAGCACACACACACAACACTCATACATACACACTCACTCACACACGAATGTACAGAGATACTTGTAATACATATATTCAATGATGCATACATACGTTTCTACATACATACTTATATACATACATGTACACGCACATATATATATATATATATATATACACACAGGCACACATACATACATATATAATATATATATATATATATATACACGCAAACATACATATATATATACACGCAAACATACATATATATATACGTACATATATGTATATGGATGTACGTATGTATATATTCAGTAAAATCTTATACTAAAAGTTATATAATTTAAAATTTTTTAATTCTTTTCACCCTAATTCTGTGTGTGTGTATGTGTGTGTGTGTGTATTGTGTATGTGTGTATGTGTGTGTATAAATATATATATATATATATATATATATATATATATATATATATATATATATATATATATATATATATATATATATATATATGCCAAATAATGCGATTAAAACTTTTTTCCTCCATCGAAGTTTTCAGATTCCTTAGAGTGTTCGAAAGAAATGAGTAATGCCTTGTGGAATTTAACTAAATTCTACATTCTATTTTCAAGTAACATCGTGGCTATATTGGGATTTGTTATTTTTCTAGCAATACTGAAGAACTAGAGTTAATGATCTCAACATGATCTCTCACCTGAATATTCTTTAAATTAGAAACTGTTATCACTTCCGGATCTTTACGCCCTGAATTCAAACGCTGTTGATATCAATTTTGAATTTCTATGTTCATGGTTGATAAAACTAAATATTAATCAAGAACCGGGGTGGGGTGACGAAATCAAAGGATCCCCTCCTCTCAACATTTCGGGCATTGTTCCTTTATCGAAACTGTTAGAAAACACAGTAAAGCAAAGATGTGAAAAAATCAGTATATCTTTTAGTAATTACTTGCTGCAGGAAAACTTCGATTTTTACATCCACATCTCTCTGACATCCTGTTGTACGAAAACATGAATATATACGAAATTAGATGAGGAAAAAAAACATAAAGTGACAAAATTAATTAATTTTGCAATTAAATAAATCAACCAAAATTAGTCGAAATTGAGGCTATAGTAATAAATGAAATGAAGAAAAATATTCATTTTCACGAAACTACTTTGTACTATGCTATGACAATAATAAACTCAACGACGGTATCTGTTAATAATTAGATATAACTATGGTAGGTGTCAGTCTTATGTTGAATGGTATTATGTATAGTATACTGGTAATATTCGTGAGAAGACACATACCAGCCCGGAATGTATTTAGAAACCTACGTAATGTATCTCTGGAAAACATTTCTCTGGCATGTCCCAGTTATGTTTATATTCATTTCAAATTTTGGCATGAGGCTAGCAGTTTCAGGGAAGGGGGCAAGTCGATTATGCAGATCCCTAGTACTGGTACTTATTTTATTAACCTCTAAACGAAGAAAGAAAAAGTCGACCTCGGTAGACTTTGAAATCAGAATGTAAAGATGGACGAAATGCCGCTAAGCAGTTTGCCTGGTGTGATAATGATTGCATCAGCTCACTACCTGTTACGTTTACATTGTCACCATTAGTTAAAAGTGCGGAGTGCCCAAAAATTTTCTGATTTAAGAATGATAACTTGCAAGATCTCATTATTGCTATTTGCTTTCGTTATTCATATGTTGGATTCGTTACCTGAGTCCATTTATTCTTATATAATTTGAATTACGTAACAGCTAACTATGTTCAAAATTAAGGTGTGCACACTCTCAAATATCTAGCTGTGTGCTTTAGTTAGAAGTCATTATTAGTATTTATAGTTAGAACGGCGGAGTGGCATCAACATAAGAGCACGTGTCAAAATGACTTACAGTATTTAAAATCGATAACATCAGTATGACCTTTTACTCTTCTGGGTTATATAACAGGCGGAAGCCGTCAACTGCCGATTTCGATTTAATCCACTATGCTATTTTGTGTCACAAATCCACATGGAATGTGTCTAAGCAAGTAATCAACATGAACATAATTAATTTCCAAACATATCTGAATTGTAAAAAGCACGCGTTACTCACATGACGATATTTGAGTTTCGGAACTGTTCCTCGTGAAGAACAGAAACCTACATAAATCTCTCTTTCAAGTTATTTTAACCGTCTAAAGACTGGTGTTTATACTATTCACTTCTATATTTCTTATGGTATTTAGCAGCAATTATCCTAGTTATGACCATGTTCATATTAATATTCAAATTCTTGCGTAGTTACTAGATATATACCGGGTTCGATCGAATCTACTGTAACCCTCTATAAAGTGTTTCATTGTTTGTCCATTTAAAATAATGTATATTAATATTAACCCTATAGTTTTCTTCCAACTTCCTGCGTTAGCTTCAAATTCAAGATTACATTGACCGCTCTCAAGTTAAAATAGTCAGAAGCATGCATAAAATTTGTAAATATTCTGCTAACACTAGTGTTGCTAATATTTCCCATACAGTTATATAAAGGGATGCCAACAGTATTATCTAACATAATTCACTATATCCAAATATTGTACGAACTAATATGTCCTGCGTGATATATAGAGATTAAATTCCGTGACAGCGTTATATCTATAAACAACGCCAATTCTATGATCTAGCGCCAGGAAGACCATCTGGTGACCAGCTCTACAACTACCACACTTACAACCCCACCTCCAAATCTCCATTGTTAATCCCCCAACAACTGTTCAGATTGTCAACGTTGTTGCTGGCAATTAAGAAATGTAGTTAACGATGCTGAATCACATCTATCAAACAGATGACGGAGATATTCCTGATAATTTTTTTATCGATCGCTTCTATTACATATTAGATAGAATAAAGATGCGCAGTTGTTATGATAACGACGATAATGACAGAAGAAATTACCATAGCAGTAACCATAATGGCAATGATGATATCATTTCTTTTAATATTTTGCAGTGGGACAAACCCATTCTACATGGCAAAGTTTACACTACATCAGACCCACCGGAGTAATAATTTTTCGTTTGTCATATCGACCCAGAGGAAATTTAAAAAATCGAGTTTCTGAATGAACTCAATAGAATACTGCAACATTTTAACCAGCATTCCACTGAGAAGCCATGCCTTAACAACCTTATTGTTTATATTTAAAATGATTTTAAAGAAATATACCTCTTACTACTGTGTTTATATTATCAGTAGCATTTCATAAAACCAAAGATGGATACAATTAGCAGTGAAGAAATGTTTTCAGATGGAAATGTGTTGTCAGTGTACAACACATTTTTCGTTTATTGACAACTCGAGCTATTTACTAAGAATAAACATTGAAATTAATATTTTCGTCGTCCTGATTTTAGATAGTTCTTCTAAACATGTCAAAATTGCATTCGACAAATAACAGTGTGAAACGTTGATGATTGAAAAATCGATAAATGTAAGCGTGGCCTAGCAATTAACAGCATGCAGCAAGAGCTGTGGAATACGAATGTCGTCAAAACGCTGGAATAATATAATGTATATAGTTTCACAGAAACATGATGTGAGACGGTAAGATAAGATGCGCAATTGCAAAGTCAGAATGAGCATTAGCACCACTCGCTACATCAGAGTTCCGGAAAGCAAAGTAGAAAAATAGAAAACACACACACAAACACACACACACACACACACACACACGCATCTGTGTGTGTATGTGCTCGCTTTAGTGCAATTAAAAGCTGAAATTGTTTGACAAACAACCAATATTAACTCATGTGAATTTCCGTTTCTATATTATAATTTTATCCCGTGTAGGTAAATCCCAGATTTGTTTATCCACAGTATGTATGTATGTATATATGGATGGATGCATGTATATATGTATATATATGTGTGTGTATGTATGGGTATATATATATATATACATACAAACACATATATATATAATATATGTATGCTTATATATATTATACATATATAATACATACGTATGTATGTACTCATATACACACACACACATATATACATGTATATATGTGAACATGAGAGGTTGAATATCAGATGTTTACTTAGAGTATTTTACCAAATTTTTATTAACGCAAACTGTTTATTGTTAGAATAAAGCAAAATTACAAAATTCGGAATCAGCATTTGCTACCAAATAATCGGAGACGTTTAAGAATGAAAAGTAATGAACTTAGAGTACACATGTGCTAGTAGGAGCGATCACTGGGAAATGATTCGTGGCCATATTAAATACCAAGTGGCGGTAAAACTACATTTTCAAGAAATAATGAAATAACACAGCAGATATTTTACAACAATATGATAAAACATATATCAGGAGTGTTTTCAAGACGTCTATGAAGTATATGTGATCATTTTCTTAGTGACAGTTTTATTGTTGTTGAGTGTTTCA
>NC_043004.1:15317159-15362159 GCF_006345805.1 Octopus sinensis
ACAGAAACAATTTATATCTTAGTAGGTGCATTAGGCATGATAAAAAAAATTCAGACAAATACATAACAAAAACACTAGGACTTACAAACACACATAACATACAGCAAATTACACTACTGGGCACTGCACACATCCTACGCAAAACACCTTTAATACAGTAACCATCTGAGCATCACAACAAATCACAGCACATACCCAAGGCACACAGAGCTGTGCTCGGTAGCGAAGTGAAAGCACGCTATTAAAATAGAGCTACTGAATAATAATAATAATAGTAACAGTTTTTTTCTCTTTATCACAAATTTTGTTGGAGGTCTTGAGGTCTTGCGTGGGTAGAGGGCTTACTACATGCAGTCTACGGTTTCATGATATTCGTTCTTTTCAGTTATCTAATAATTTCCAGATTATGCTGTCCGTTCTATTCGCACGCAGTCTTCCACACTTATCACTCCCTTTCCTCCATTTGTTCTCTTCATGTAAAAGGCAATCAGTTTCTGTACGTTGTTGATGGGCTCCATGCATTGTAAAGAGATTTCTTGACTTCCTATCCATCTCTTTTAGTTCATCCTCTGTCCACTTCAGAATTCCAGCGCCATAAAGAAATACTGCAACTGCGCTCTAGGGGACGCAAACACACCAGCATCAGTTCTCAAACGATGTTGGGTCGGGGAGCAAACACAGGCACACAAACATATACACACATACACATATATACATATATACGACGGATTTCTTTCAGTTCCGTCTACCAAATCCACTCACAAGGCTTTGGTCGGCCGAGTCTATAGGAGAAGACACTTGTCCAAGATGCCACACAGTGGAACTGAACCCGGAACCGTGTGAGTGATAAGCAAGCTTCTTACCACACAATAAACAACATCTCAAAGTGTTAAAAAGCTATCCGTAATCACCCCGTATTAGCGATAAAGGAACTTATCTATGGAAAATTACATTGTAGCTAAGACCTAAACATCTCAGAGTTTTAGAAAACATAGGAAGTAATACAAAAGGTTTACACATTTTTAGGTAGAACTATTAAATGTCCAACCTATCGTGTGAGTAATTGCAGCAGCACTGAGAACCTATAGGAAGACGAGGGGGACAGAGAAGGTGAACGGAAACTAAGAGGAAGCAGGCAGGTAAGCTCGCCAAAATTCCATTATCATTATTATTATTATCATCATCATCATCATCATCATCATCACCACCACCACCACCACCACCACCATCATCATCATCATCCTCATTATTATTATCATTATTATCTCTTTAGCACAGGTTTTGTTGGAGCTCCTGGAGTCTTGCATGCGTAGTACGCTCGTTGTTGTACTTGTTAAAAAATGACGCAAGCAGCAAAAAAGTGACTAATAAACAAACAAAAAAGTATAAAACAATGTTGGGTATAATCCAATTTTGACTGCTTCGGAACCGTATTGAATCCAACATATCGATTGTACTTGAGCCGTAATCTCAAGTGATGGTCAACGTGGTTGATGGATCTATTATAAATAACTGTTATTAATATGTTTTAAAAACAACACTACCCATTTGAAAAAGATAAGGAGGTCATATCCGATCATATAAATCTGAATCAACTACGATTGAAAAGGAGTATGACAATGCCAGTTCTTAAATTTCCACAGATCTCTTTACGCAATCAGCATTGACTGAAATATGATGGAAAGCAAGGCTGAATTCAAGAACTAAAGAGCGCCGCAAATACAATTTCAAACAGGTTTTATAAGAGATAATACGAAAGATTTAATAGAGAATCATTGAATGGAAACACCCTAAAAATAAAATCAGTACTCAAGAGGGATGAAGATATCAGGATATGCAAATTGATTGATTGAGAACAGTCACATATCAAAGACATACAAATGCAAAGGTTATATAATCTCTAAAATTACGATGACCTTAAAAACAGGAATTGTGTGTTGGACGCCAAAAAACGTGATATGTTACGCAGATAGGAGTAATTAGTTTCGTAACCAACGTGTTAACAGCGATAACAAAAGTATTACCCAAATGAAATCTTGTCAATCTGTCAAAGTATTGGGGTAGACCTCAGGTATGATACACACGGTAATCAAATAAATCGGTAATGTAAAATCCATCTCCAAAACAAATGCGGTTTAAAGGCGTGCAGACATTATGAGAGAATGAAACATGATTATCACGATTCTCATTTCAGTTAGCACATCATTGAGTAAATTATACAATTACCAGGACTGAAAATATCATAATAGTTAAGCAAATATCACTATGAAGAACTTCAGAATTTAAAATTTCTCTTCGTCAAGAATCAGCCCCATTAAATGTACCCAGGGTATAAATATTCGCGTATCGTAGAGATAAGGTCTAAAAGTTTTGGTGGGGTGTTAAATTTGGAAGTCAAAAGTTTAGGGTTCAAAACCAAGTAACATCTTCAGCCATAGGTCTCATAATTATTCTTAACAAAACGCCAGGAATACACAAGTGACTGAATCCAGCCGAGGCATTGACTAGCACGTACATTGAATTATGAACTTTGAATGGATGAATTGCAAAGTTGATCTCAGTGACCGCAAACAATTCTGCCGCCTTCCAATAATAGAAGTGATGATTGTAGCAGATAATATTTCTCTTTCATAATCACGTACATATACAAACACATTCCTACATACAAATTTATGCATAAACATGGACACACACATATATATGTAGGTGTGTGTGTATGTATTTTTATGTATGTGTATATTTACATCTTGTGGTTCAGTCAGGATGATGTTGGATTCTATTAATTCAATCAGTAGTCTCCAACATCATCCTGTTTGACCTACAATATAACCTCCAACGCTGAAGAGAGCACTTCTCGACTCTTCTGGACCAAGATTCCAACATGGCGGAAGACCTCTTGAATACGTACCCATACACTCAACTCGACATTCGATGACCACGCCACCGAAGAGTACCAGATTACCTCAACCACATGAAGCAGCAGGAGTCCCCTAGCCCAGATAAAATCCTAGTGCAACTTCTAAAACATGGTGGACTACTACTAAACGCCAGTATGTTCATATTGATTCTCCGAATGTGAAAGAACCGCCATGTTCCCAAAGACCTCAAATATGCTGTTATCATCACCATCTTCAAAAAAGGAGATAGACAGATCTGTGGGAACTATCTTGGCGTCTCACCGCTCTCCACTGCAGGGGGAAATCTTTGCAAGGCTCCTTCTGAATCTTATTCAAGTCATCGGGAATGAAGTCCTATGCGATTTACAATGTGCATTTTGACCATCGAGAGCGACAACTGGCATGATCTCGACAAATACAAAAACAAATGTAGAGAATAACGAAAACCTCTCTATTTTGTTTTCTACGACCTCGAAAATACCTTTAATACCGTTCCAAGGCCGGCAATGTAGGAAGTCTCCTGACGCTTTGCTTGCTCCGATCAGCTCATTTCCCTAGTACAGGGATTACATGACGTTATGACTGGACCCATCTTCCATCAAAACCAACTGTCTGAAGAATTCCTCATCACTGGAGGATTAAAACATGGATGTGTTTTACCCCCGATGCTCTTCTTGTAACTTACAGCATTGTTTCATAAACTGCTTTCGGACAATCTAGTAGTAACCTTAGGTAGCGATATGATGGGGATGTTTCAATCGTGCCAGATTGGAATCAAGACTGGCCAGGAAACCAAAAGTCATTGAACTCTAGTATGCTGATGACAACACAGTGATCTGCTACTCCAGTGAACAGCTTCATGAATCGGTGAATAACTTCACTATTGCTTACTCTCCGTTCGACTTAAAAGTCAATATCAAAAAGACAAAAATCCTCGCACAACCCGTTCTAAGTCAAGAAACTCCAGAACTCAACACACCATTTCGGAGAAAGTCCAACAATTTTCATACTTGGGAAGTTGGCTTTCGAACAAGTGCACATTGGCAAAGGACGTGGAGAACCGATTAAGAGGGGTGGACTCGCGAAAATGGATTTTAAGAACAAAGATCTAAATCACCAAACAAAATTGAGTGTCTACCAAGAAGTCATAATCTCCACTCTCCACTACGGTTGTGAAACCTGGACTCTTTACCGAAGTGACGTCAAAAACCTAGACCGATTTCACCAACAGAAGCCTCACTCTATCATGAATAGTAAATGGAATGACTGTGACCGATGTTCTTGAGAGAAGGAAAAGCAGCAGCATTGTGGCCACCATCCTGAAACATCGCCTGAGAGGGGCGGGCCTCGTATCAAGAAAGAAAGTGACTAGGATACCTTGTCAAATTTTATATGGTGTACTATCCACCGGAAGAAGATTCCTTGCCTCTCCACTGTGACAGATCATTTTGAAGCTGAATGACATAAGAAATAATAGAAATGACAAGAAAGATAATAGAGCTGCAACAACTAATGCTTCCACCACGGATCCCTTGTGAACTTTACAGTATACGCTTCCATGCAAGACCGCTTCCATGCAAGGCACGGCCTCTTTAGTCATCAGATGCATAAAAACGGACAGAGGGGAAGAAGCGGTCAAGAAGAAGCCAAATAAATTATCGGACACACGATAAACCGCTGACGACAACAACCACGACGTACGTATTTATGTATGTATGTATGTATGTATGTATGTATGCTTTTATGTATGTAAGCTAGATCCCAGGCTCCTTTATTGAAATTTTAACGCCAGCAACATTGTATTCTTTATGTATGTATACGCGCAGATCTGTCTGTCTGTATGTATGTACGTATGTATGTGTGTATGTATGTCTTTTTTAATTATTGTAAATCTGCCATTGAAGAGGGAGCCAGTTTCCAACAACGATACAATGCTCCATCTTCGGGAAGTAGTTAACCCAAATTCACATTTGGAACTTTAGAAAAGTCTTGCATTTCTATGTATGTATGTATGTATGCATGTATGTATGTATGTATGTATGTATCTATGTATGTATGTATGTATGTGAGAGCGGATTGCTTAGGGGTTAGGGTATTCCGCTCACGGTCGTAAGTCATGAATTCGATTCCCTGGGGTGCGTTATGTTCTTGGGCAAGACATTTCATTTCAAGTTGCTCCAGTCCACTCAGTTGGCAAAAATACGTAGATATTATATTTCGAAGGGCCAGCCTTATCAAACTCTCTGGCACCCTGAATATCGCTGAGAACTACTTTAGGGGCACGCGTGCCTGTGCATTGCCCCACCATTTGCAACTTCACGAGCAGTTTGTTCCGTCGATCGGAGTAACTGTGACCTTCGTACACCCCATCCTACGAACAAATTAAAACCATATTCCATTTTATAATTTCACCAAAAATTTACTATAATTTAGTAAATATTATTACATTTTGGATTTATAAAACAACAGAACACAACAAATAACTAAAAATGTTCCGCAATTTATAAATGGTTCCTCTTTTCTTTTACACCATAATGCATATAAGGTAGGGAAAATAATGATAGAGATAGAAATGTTGCTGTTGTGGGAAGTGATAGAGCAGTAACATCGCATTTCATATCATAGAAATTATTAAATAATCTAAACTAGCAAGGGTGCTAATGAACGTTGGATTATGAAAATAACAAAAAAAAGTATTATAATATAAAATATTGCAGATGCAACGTGCGATGAAACATAACAATCACGTGGTTTTTGCTATTAATGTCACTTTGATTAACATCCTCCTTCTCTCCATCCCTACTCTTCCCCTCCATTTCATCATCATCATTGTTAATTTTTTCTATGATTGTCATCACTATTACTATCGTTGCTGCTGTTAGTGTGTTTATCGTAGTTTTTGTGGTTCTCATTCTTATTACTGGTGTTGCTGTCATTGTTCTTATTGTTCTTGTTATTATTATTGATATTATGATATTATATGTGTTGTTGTTATTAGTTTCTTTATTTTTCTTTTTTTTTCTTTAAATCCTTGAATAATTTGCTGAAAAAATATTATTCTAAAAACAGAAAAAATAATGTGATGTGTACTCTGCAAGAGAAAACGCAAAATTTGATAAAAAGCAAACTTAACAAACAGAATCATTATAAACATCTCAGTCAACAAGAGAAAAGTGAAATACAACAAAATAAGAAGCGTTAGAAATTAAATACTATCTAAATCAAATAAATTCTAAGGTGAAATGGATCAATTTAACGATAGCAAAATTTCAAATAAAATAAATGTGTTACTTTGTAAAATTCGCTAATTTTTTACAGCTAATTTCACAATAAAATAAAATGATATCTTGCAGAGAGTTAATGTATACACTCTTGGACAAAATTTGCTGCCTGCAATAAGAATGTACAATAGTCAAGAATAAGTACGATAAATTAGTAAGGTCAAAATACATGGTTCTGTGACAGGTTTCAGTAAGTGACGTGTTTGGTTGGCTTGGGGGTTTTCCATTTTATATTCCAGCTGATCAAGATAATGTGTGAGTATTTTGGTAAAACTCATGAATATATATCTTGCTACATATTTATGTTTACATGCATAAAATCACATGAAGTATCGTTGACTGAAATATATTTGTGTAAAATCACGTTCGACTGCACGCGATCGTGAGAAGACCTACCGTTGTGGAGCTAATCCCAGAAGAAACTTTTTGTCTTTGACACGTGGGACATCAGCATGTCGACAAAATATTCCGTCATTGGGAATTATTGAGGATTAACTTCGATGTGTAATGCTAGTAGAATGTCAAATGTTTGTTACGTCGGTGGTTCTCATACTTACGACACAAATATTTGTATTATATATACGCATTGCATTCAAACATTAAGTTTCCTTTCAGCACTTTACTATTTTACTCTGATTTACTCTCTTATTTGTTTCAGTCATTTGACTGTGGCCATGCTGGAACATCGCCTTTAGTCGAGCAAATCGACCCCAGGACTTATTCTTTGTAAGCCTAGTACTTATTCTATTGGTCTCTTTTGCCGAAGCGTTAAGTTACGGGGACGTCAACGCACCAACATCGGTTGTCAAACGATGTTGGGGGACAACCACAGACACACACACACACACATGTATATATATATATATATATATGTGTGTGTGTGTGTGTGTGTGTGTGTACATATATACGACGAGCTTTTTTCAGTTTCCGTCTACCAAATCCAATCACAAGGATTTGGTCGGCCCGAGGCTATAGTTGAAGACAGTTACCCAAGATGCCACGCAGCGGGAATGAACCCGGAACCATGTGGTTGCTAAGCAAGCTATTTACCACGCATCCACTCCTACATATTTGTGCATGATATGTGAATAATAAACATCTCATTATACATGTCCACTCAAAATATTTATACTAATACACAATAAAAACTTAATGTCTGGCACAGAAGACCTATGCCAAGAATCAAAGATAACGACACAAATATAAACCTGCATATTTCAAAATCGATTCTATTATTTAATAACAACACATATTTGAAAGTAATTTTAACAGAGAAAAATAGAAGATTATTTTGATTAGTTCAATATAGGCTTTACCATGGTAGCAAGCTGGCAGAAACGTTAGCACACCTGGCGAAATGCTTACTGGCGTTTCGTCTGCCGTTACATTCTGAGTTCAAATTCCGCAGAGCTCGACTTTGCCTTTTATCCTTTCGGAGTCGATAAAATAAGTACCAGTTATGCAATGGTCGATATAATGGACTTAATCCGTTTGTCTGTCCTTGTTTGTCCTCTATGTATTTAGCCCCTTGTGGGTATTTCGTCTCCCTTTACGTTCTGAGTTCAAATTCTGCCGAGGTCGACTTTGTATTTTATCCTTTCGGGGTCCATAAATTAAGTACCAGTTGTGTATTGAGACTCCATCTAATCCACTGGCCCCCTCCCACAAAATTTCGGACCTTGTGCCTAGAGTAGAAAAGAGTTTATGCTTTTACAATTTCCGTTCATATATTTTTATAACTCTTAAATTACAAACATATTTTCGCTTAAAATAAATTAAGATTATACACACACACACACTCACACACCCACACACTCTCTCTCACACACACACATTTCAGACTCTTCAAAAATTTGAATAAAAGGCAAAATGACAGTACGTTAATATGCCTTTTAACTGTCAGTATATAAAAACTCGTGGAGGCACATGGCCTATTGGTTAGAGCAGCGGGTTCGAATCTCAGACCAGGCGATGTGTGTGTGTTTATGATGGAAACACCTAAGCTCCACGCGGTTCCGGCAGATGGTAATGGTGAACTGCTGCTGACTCTCTCGCCACAACGTTCTCTCATTCTTTCCTCCTGCATCTTGCAACTCACCTGCGATGGACCGGCGTCCCGTCCAGGTGGGGAACCTATACGCCAAGGGAACCGGGAAACTGGCCCTTATGAGCCAGGCGTGGCTCGAGAAGGAACAAACAACAATATAAGCACACAAATTTTCATCTAGGACAAAGTTGTAGAAAAATATTTGATAAATTAATACTATAGTTATAATTACTTCTCACAATTTATGCATCTAGTACTATATTAATTAACATATGTTTAATTAAAATGGCTTTAATATCCATTGTCTACACACCAACAAATAAAAATAAAAATTTAATCTTGTATGTGAGCATAAGTATTCAAATAGAGATTCAGATATTGTCAAATATGAAGCATTTCATACTCACATACGTGCATCCATGCATAGGACACACACGAACACGCGCACACCTATATGGTTACATGTGTACGTGTGTATACCGTATGTGTATTCGTGTATATTTATGTATGTGCGTCGAACAGTTGCATAAAAAGAATTGTAATTCCATCTGTCTATCGTTTGTGCCCCATGCAATTGAATGGTTTATTATGCCATTTACTACCATAGTAATCTCTACGTCAGTAATTTAATTACACTCTTTTCTAGGTGTTATGGCTTTTCCAAGGAGATCAGATCTATCATAGCACTGTTTGTTTTAAAATTAAACAGAAAAATGGAAATTAATCATTTCTCTTATTATAGAAATTTGGCAAACAAAATAAACTAAAATTATTTTTAGAAACACAAACTATTTCAAACAGTATTTATTTTAATTTTAATTTAGAAACATTTAATTTTACAAATACGAGATATCAGGCAAGAAATGAAATATCTTGGCAAACGTACCAAAATCCATTGTTGTAAACCGTTTTCTAGTTGATATATAATTCATTGCAACCATGTAAACAGGTAACTTGCCACCCATAATATGGCGGGTACTCTTGCCGCCATGGTTAATATCAGAAATATGACATCCGTCCAATAATTATAATTTAGTTCTTGGCAAATTTGCCGCTCTTTCTACTTACATTTCTTTTTTCTTAAGCTAATCGTTCCTTCCTGCGCATTGCTGGCTTAGTTCCTTCTATTTTCTAGTTTCATGAAATCTTTCATAGTACGAAGCATTATGCATTATCCACACACTTGAGTGACGTTTGTTTGATTTGATAATTTACTACGAGCTGTGAGACTATAGACGGTACTTATATTTGATAATACAACACAGATTACCTTAAATTGAGACGAAAAAATGCTTTCCCTAAAAGAATAACTGCTTACGAATTTTACTTTAGCATTTTTTCTTCATCACTATCCAACAATTAAAATATTTTATACTTTAAAACAAAATATCGGTCGTTCACAGTGTCACATGCCTTTTTCTCCCACTCCCCTTCCGTCTATTCCTACTTACTGTTTCACTCCGACCATATAGAGAAGCAGATTGTAAAAAAATATGGTGTTTTATATTTTCTGAATTATATCATAAAACAGTAAATATATAAATTTAATCCATCTTAATAATCAGAAGCAGTTAGTGTTGTAGAAAATATAAAAATATATTAACTGGAAGTGATGTGAGAGACATCCATCAGTTTCATAAAATAATAAGTGAAATATCTAAATTTTATTCACTCAACTCACTCGTTATGCCGCGTCAACGGACACGTATTTGTATAGAATCTTCAAATGACTGGAGGTAAGGAACACCTTAACTTACTACACACAACGATGAAAGGCCCAGGGAAGGTAATTCAATGCCTTCCTACTTTAACTCATATATCCATACGCATATATGTTAACTAACTACGACGGTTAGTTACATATGTGTGATATTCATTCTTCTTTCTGGTATGCAAATTTGATTTGATGATTTCAGCTTTTAAAGCTTTTACGTAGTTATATATCTAATTCGCTCCTGCTATAATAAGCACGATGCTGCTTAAAAGATAGGGAATATCTCTCCCTAGTAGGTTACATATATTTCACTGGTATATATTCACTTCCTCTAAGATGAGACAGTTAATAATGTACGATATGAGAATGAATCATAGTGGTAAGAGATTCTGGATATCATAAGATATAGATGGGTGCTTATGCTACTCTGCATCACTTACACAGCTGACCAGAAATACTACAGGCTGTATTTTAAGACGGTGTCTGTATTTTATCTGTGTGACTAAAAAGAAAATCTGTCCAACGCTTTTATTGATATCGTTTTTGATTAAACGTATGTGGGGATCAGGGAATTTCATGAAAAATAGTTTTGCTTTGTTGCTTCGTATTCAAGAGTAGTGTAAAGCATTATAGAAACCGATGATATTTTAGTAGACATGGTATTTAGAAAGAAAATCTAAATCCGTGTTTGTTTATGAGTTATGTTAGAAATGTTAGAAGCACATTATTTTCCATTAGGAGGCTGATTTACAGCAATTTCAGTTAAATGTATACTGATATACGTTGGTAACAGACATTGTGTAAAAATATGCATTAAAATAGAATATATAAACAACAAACACATCAATAATCTTACAGTTATTACAAGAACCTTGATAAGAATTGCCATACATGTGATTTGTAACAATATTTACTTTTGTTTCATGACTAAATTAATGCGCAATACACATTTTTGACGAAATATTTATAAGGAAGAAATATTTATCTCAAGTCAAGAAGTTTTCGACAAATAAGATACAAGTATACTGGAAAATAGCAACAGGTTTAATGAATATCCTGAGGGTTAACATAATGTTGATATTCTATGCTGGTTATGGGCAATAATTTTAGTAGGCGGGAGTATTTACGTCACTTATCAAATACCGAATGCAGAAGATTATTGCATTGATCCAATATCCAATATATTGTGAATTTGAACTGCAGAGAGAAAATAGCAATGTCAATAACGTAAACGTAACTGACTGGCTTCATACCAAGAGTAAGATTCTTCCATGTGTGATGCTGGTGTAATTGAATTGAGTGAAAAAATAAAAACGAAAAAGAAACAATATTTGTGGTGTGAGAATTTTGTTTCTTTTCATTGGCACTCTAAGACAACTAGTAAAAATATTGTTTCAAAAGAAATTAGTCATGTGGAAAATATAGTAGCCAGGCTTCTAAAAATATTTTATGCTTTTTTTTTCTTTTAATTTCTGAGATTTGCTGCCACACTTTTCTTTTCTCAGTACAAGATGAAATAAAAAAAACAAAAGAAACTAAGAAAAAGCGGAAATGTTTATAGCGCTGTTTAGTAGCTTTTTGAACAAAAAAAAAGTTTCTAATTTGTTAACCCTAGTGAAATATAGCAGAGTATATGTGGTAAAGGAAAATGAATTCATCAGTAAAAACGTTTTCAAGATATATTTTATGAATAAAACATTCCCAGGAAACATTAGTATTGATATATGTCCAAAGCTGAAATTTGGAAATTTTTAAACACTACCAACACATGTATCCGCGCTTGTGTTCTTTTGTATATGTATGCATATATAAGTATACATACTAGGTACGATTTATGCTTTTGTTTATTCATGTGTGTTTGTAAGTATATATATATATATATGCATGTATATATATATATATATATATATATATATATATATATGTGTGTGTGTGTGTGTGTGTGTGTGTGTGTGGTGTGTGTGTGTGTGTGTGTATGTGTGTGTGTGTGTATGTGTGTTTGTATTCATGTATACATAAAATTTTATACATTTAATATATTTTCCTAAAATACATATAATCGTTTTCACTTTTAAATTACTGGTTATTATTTTATGTATATATCTTCATTCGACTATTCCTACGTAGATAGTATATCAAAAGGGTTGGCAAAGTTCTTTTTACTAAACATATTAGCTTAATATTCCAAAACAGCTTTTAAAAATATTTTACTATCGCCTGGAAAATCTATTTTAGTTTGTTGTGAAATTAAATAGGATTTTCATAGAATGTAGTTGTGTATTTTTATTTTCCTATCATGTTTCTTTTTTATGCGCACATTATATGCGCACATTGTATATAGTATTTAAATTTTGCAGGTGTGAGCAATTATGTGAGATAATAAAGTCGTGGATTTTAAGTTCAAATTAATCCTAACACTTTACCGTGTTAAATACAGCAGTTATGTGTGAAATTCTATTTGAAAAGAAACATCTCTTCAAAATACTGCATTGAAATAGGAACTTTTTATCTTGCAGTTTTTGCAAATTTCACACACAGAGTTAATATTATAATTTCTCCATATACACTCAAGGTCTGTCATTCAAGCATAGCTCAAAAATACACACAAAAATGTGTATATGTATGTGAGCGCGTATGTATATTCTTTACTCTTTTACTTGTTTCAGTCATTTGACGGCGGTCATACTGGAGCACCGCCTTTAGTCGAGCAAATCGACCCCAGAACTTATTCTTTTGTAAGGATAGTACTTATTCTATCGGTATCTTTTGCCGAGCCGCTAAGTTATGGGGACGTCAACACAGCAGCATCGGTTGTCAAGTGATGTTGGGGGACAAACACAGACACGCAAACTATAAATGAAAATATGTATAAATACAGACGCATATACGCATATATAAAGATGTTTGTATGTTTCTTTATTTCACTGCTATCCACATAACGGAAAATTATAATTTAATGCATATTAGCTTACGTAATGTATACAGTTACTGATAATTATGCCAGAAAAATAATATGGTCAGTGAAATAAAGATATCATCACGACTGAAAGCAATACCTCGGATAAATCCATGTATTTTGATTATAATGAGAAAGACGAATATATGATTGTTTATAAGTAGTTATGATATTAGTATATATATATATATATATATATATATATATAATATAATTAGGGTTCAGCAAAAATTACTTTACCAGACACCCTAACCCTAACCCTAAAAGTTCTAAAAGTTCGGTGTGTGGTAAAGCAATTTTTGCTGAACCCTAATTATATAAAATAATGTTTAAATTTACCGTAAAGGGTCCTTTTACATACTGAACACTGCTTGGTAAAATTATTAATTAGTAATTAATTAATTAATTTTACCCTTACTATTATTGACAATATATATATATATTATCTAGGATTTCCCTTTTGAAATTTGCCAAAAAGAATCTTAATTGTAGAGACATTTAAAAAGCATAGTATTTCTATTTGTAATGCTAAAACGAGATATCGAAATGAATGATACTCGTCTGATTGTTGTATCTAGGTATCATTAGGCCTGAAGTGAACGTTGGTACTTTTAGTTATAATCATGTTAGAAAATGTGTAAAATTCAAGTAACGTTTGCGTCTGTCTGTAATTGCTAGTAAATTAATACAAGAATCATAGCTTTAGCCGCAGGAAACGGAAGTGTACTAGTGTACTAATTAAGACAGTCAATACGATTGTGCTTATTGCTGTTTTCTTGTACTACAAAGGAATTAATAGAATTTTATTTGAACAATCACTTCTATACAACAATAGCCAAAATATTGGTTTGTTGGCTGGTTAGCTGGTTGGTGGGGAGTTGGGTGCTTGCATGATTTCTCTATTTACGCTTTACATCGTATAGAGACATGAATCGCGAAAGTATGAAAAAAAGAGAGATACAGAGGGGAAGGATCAAAGAGATAGAGGATGGAGTTGATACTGGTGTAAGCAACAGAGTAGTTATGGCGGATAAATATGCAAATGCGTGTGTGAAACGAAAGCTGTGTCTTAGTGTAGGTGAAAGAAACAATTTATAAAATATATCTAAATAGATCGTATACACATACATAAAGTATATATCACATGGTATACGCATTACTGGAAATAATTTTTCACTTTATTTCAAAATATATATTATATTCAAAAAATAAAACAAATATTGAAGTTAAAATTAGTTACCATATCGATAATATATATATATATACATATTATAGATAGATAGATCGATAAATAGATAGAAAGACAGGGGAATAATAATGTGGTACACCACTAGTCACTTTCAATGTTAAAACTTTCTAATATTTAGAAAATGCAATCTAGCAGAGAAAGGTTTTCATTGTTGTAAAGGGCAAAGACTCCCTTCGTTTACGAATGACCATGGAATTGCAGCTAGAAAATTCCTGTCCTTGACACAAGTCCGAGCAAGGTCATTTATGGAAGACAAGTAGTCCCTCATCCATACCAGCCTTCCTTTTTCCAGGCCACCGATGTTGTCCAATAAAAGACAACGTCCAATACATCTTGGAACCAGTGACGTCACAATTCGCTTCTAGAGCTGAGTGAACTGGGGCAACTTGAAATAAAATGACTTACCCAAGAACACAGCAAACAGCCCGATTCAGGAACTGAACTCACTACCTCACGACTATGAGCCCGACGCTCCTACCACTGAGCCATGCACTTTCACTGTTGTAGAGTGCGATTATGCAGTTAAAATTTAGTTAAATATTCGGGACCAATCACTTCTCTAGCCATGGTTTTGTTACTAGAATTTCTGTTAAATGTCTTTAAAAATTAAAAATATATGCATTCTGAAGTATGTTGTAGGGAAAAACTGATAGGGCACGAAGCTATAGGGCTGCCTTTTGTATATATATATATATATATATATATATATATATATGTATGTATGTATGTATGTATGTATGTATGTATGCATGTATGTATGTATGTGTGTGTGTGTTTACATATATATATTTCGTTACTACTCACAAGGGGATAAACACAGAAGGAACAAACATGGACAGACAAACCGATTAAGTCGATTACATCTACCCCAGTTCATTACTGGTACTTAATTTATCGACCCCGAAAAGATGTAAGGCAAAGTCGACATTGACGGAATTTGGACGCCCGGCGTGCTAACGTTTCTGCCAGCTCGCCGCCTTATTATATATACATATATATGTCCTCAGGAATGTACAACCATATACTTTTTAGACATTCTAACAATGGGTTAGAATGCAGTTTACGTGTCTTTTATCAAATGAGATTACATTCACTGTGGCAGCTACGGCAGTAAAGTCCAACAATATTAAGTGAACTATCTATATCATAACTAATATAGAGCATGTATGTTTATTTTAAATAATATGGAAACGGTGGATATATTTTATATAAGATGAAAATAATGACATTTGCAGCAAAAAATTACAGTTATTATCGATGCATGAAATAAGATTCGGGAATAGTGTACAACGACCTCCAAATCTGTCTTTCTACATGACCATGATAGTTAATTGTTTCATAAACAACTGTAGTAGTTAACACATAGTTAAATAGACAATACACGTTTATACATGTTAATCGGATTTGTAAGAACAGTACAACTTATAATGTATACATTCGAACAAATCTTGCAGGTACTACATTTATCAAAACACTGACTGAATAACTAAAAATAATTTGATTTATACATTTAGCGACTTTGCTGTATCCGAAACAATTTATGTTAAAATTATACGAAATAGCGTAGTACATAGCAGAACAGGTTTTCAGAGAAATGAAACGGAACAAAAGTAGCTGTTAGAGCTTAATGTACGCATTCCCTGTCATTATATATTCAATCGTTTACAGACGTTCATATATACATATAAATCACTCCGGGATCCTATAACCTTCAATTTTCAGTAACTAGTATCAAATGACATTTTTGTTTTGTTTTGTTATAATTAAATCATAAACTTATACATATTCTCTATTCTCGTATCTGTCACCGGTTTCGAAATAAAAGCATATAACTGGCTTGATATTGTTTTAAGTAGTCCTCGATTTAGAAGCGTTAGATTGAGTAAAGTACCAAAAGTATCTTATTTATTTGCTTCATATGCATTACACTTAAAACTCAACACATATTTCACTCATCAGCACATTTTTTAATTGGCAACATCGAAATACAGTTATTTTCTCATTTGCTAGTAAATAGTCCTTGATTTATTTACATTTTATACTTCTACGAATAAAGTGGAAATATAAAGTCATTTTCACATTTACTTAAAGTAATAGCATAGATTTAATACCTCCAGTTTACGCAACAAGATTCATTGCAAAATGGAAAGTGAAATATGAAACAGTATAAGTTCTACGTTTTATTGTGTGTTTTGAAGAAGAAACAGATTTAATGAATCGTCACTTTCCTATTTTCATGTTAATAGAATATTTGTGTAGCGTTTCTTTTTCTACTATGATGATAAGCCACTGCTCTAGGCGGTATTAATTAAACAGCTAATTTAGATGCATCCTTCTATGCATGTAATTTGTTGTCTAGACGTTACACAGTGAATAAACAAGAAAGAATTCGTGAAAATAAACTGGAAATTCGTTTGACGTTTGATTTAATGAATCAATGACGGTATTACTCAATCAAAACATGTCGACCTATTTATATATTCTTAACAACATGTGGTCTAAATATTACTTTGATTTGGAAGGGATAGTTTTTTTTATTACTATAAAAATGTTCATAATTGACACCAATGTTTCGGAAGATGGAAAAAAATTGATATGTTAAGTTGGACACGAGAGAACATTATATAGCAAGAAAAGGCGTAATCAAGGAGATAATGAAATACTAGTAAGAAAAACCGTAGAGTTGACAGTAGAAGGCTAAGTTGGTTTTGAAAATTTCAAGACAGACTGTCTCATATATTTTGCTCTGATGTATGTTAAAGATTTTTCTGTCATAGCTGCGAAGCAATATCATAATTAATTCATGTTTGCTGAACACTACTTTCAGAATATTAGAATTTACTTAAGTCTAACGAAATGCATTAAAGTAATGTCCGTAAGAGGATCTTATCCCAGACCTTACACCGATTTTCGATGTCCTTACAATTCGTTTAAACACAGAATAAAAAAAAGATCTGAAGACTTCCGTAGCTTATGTTATGAAATAGCAATTCACTTTGCTAGCAAAATAATAAAAGTAATGGTAATTCTGTGTTTAAAATTACTTTATGGTATTATGATTCAAACAACATACATTTTTCAATCATTGATATGTCTATTTTTAAAAAAAAGTGTATTGCGCACTGTAAAACAAACAGGCTGAGAAATAACTTGTGAGGAATAATTTATCGTTTATATATTGAAGGAAATGACTTATCATGTTATAAGAGGAAGTTAAATACTCCAACGATCAGGTTAGGGTTTACCAGGAAATTATTTGAATGCTGTCCGATTTTATGCCTCCTGTCACGACATATTAATTCCGTTCGCGACCTATTTCGATGTAAATTGTCGCATTAAATAACACGTCTACTTTGACAAATGGGTGTTTATTGAGAAAGAGAACTGAGTTTTTATTAATTACATTATACATCATTGAATATGTACAAGCTAATGTTACCATATCATATAAATCATTATTGCTTTGAAAACACCCTGATATATTTTATCAGCAACTGAAACGAAAGTATCAATCATTAATCACAGAAGCATTTCTCTATACTTAGTGTTATTCTCATTGTGTCATATCTGTTGGTGTGCTGGTGTGTTCGTGTATGCAACATTATTCTTTTGCATTTCTCATCTTACAAATGTCATGAAGGATTTTTATGGCTGTGGCATTTTATGACACATTTACCAGTAATATATTGAACTACGTTCCTTTATCAATCATGATATATCTTCACGCCTCTAAAGTCAGAGAGAGAAACAACTATTTGTGGATAATATCCAACGATTCTAATAGTTTGTATGGCTTTCAAAAGTAAACGACAAAAGCAAACAGATCGCGTTTTGATGGTTATTATCAATATGATTTTTAAAACAGTATTTTATATCTACCAAATGATAAATATTTTTGGATTTAACAAATTATAGATTCATTGTCTCATACATTTTCTCATAGATACAACAATACAACTAAAGTAACGATTTGATTTTCACCTAATTTAATTTACTTTTCTGTTTACCTATTTATAAACATCATACCAGTATCAATATCAACATATATATATATATATATATATATATATATATATATATATATATGTATATGTGTGTATGTGTGTGTGTGTGTACATACACAGAGAGAGAGAAGGGGAGAGAGAAGAAAAAGAGACCTATGTGTCTATATTTATGTATATATATATATATATACTTTAATTAAAAGCAGCAGACATATGTCAAAAGCTGTTACTCAGAGTTTCATGTACACGTTCGTTGGATATGTGTGTATGTATGTTTTTTATGTACTGCTTTCTAGTTTTTGTACGTTAGTGTATATAATAAAGCAATATATACATCTACTTATATGCATGATCTACATTTTAAGAAACCATTTCAAAAATTGTCGTGGAGGTCTCTCAAATGATGTGTGTATTGTTTTGTAAGTTATAATTGATTTAACGCACATTTATGTTTCCATTAGTAACAGTCGTTTTATATACTTTATTCATTTCTTGTGGATACTTTCTTACAGTTTCTTAAGATAATTAACAGTTTCCAAACTGCATTTTCATGTATCAACTGTTTCTTATTTTTTTAGGCTTGGTTTTAATTCTATATCGTATTAAATGTGCAGTTAATTTTAATTAATATCTCATCGCTGTGTTTATTTTTATTAAACATCTCTAAAAGTGAACATTTATATTAAAATTTCAAAAAATGTATCCTTGCATATTTCATTTGATAATCAAATAATGAAGCAATTTAATTTTCCAATCTGAAACATATGTTTATTGAAAAGAAAGAATTAAGATTTAAATAAATGCTGGTTAGAAATATTAATAATGCATTAAGTTAACACTTTTAAATATACAAGTTTTAAACATTTGTATTCCATAACAAGTTGCTTTAAAATTTGCTGTAATTTAGTTTGATGTAATTATTAGCAGAAAGCAAGAATATTTCTAATCTGCCTGTTCTCTATGAGACGATGTCTACCGTAGCTCTAGATTAATCATGCGCATATAATCCATTGTAATCTCTTTAAAACAACTGTTTATAACTCCTTTGAATATAAATGGAAAATTCATCCATGGAAATATATATGAATTTGCTGCCGCACTCACGAAGCTGTATATAAGAATAATAAAAATATAAAAATGAAAAAATATGCATAAAAGTCTTTTGAAGAACAAGCAATTGTTTAATACATCAATCATTGTAGGGAAAAATAGGATACATTGAAATTTGAAGTGCGTATAATAAAAGTAATAATGAGATTTGATAATTTAGGAGTCAAAAACACAGTTGAGAATTTCCGTTGCCTGAATGTAGATACAGGAAATGAAATTTAGATCGCATGGGAATTCTTTTTTAAGGTTAATTCATAGTGAATTCACTTTAACGTTTTTTTTTTTTAACTAATCCATATAACCGAAGGAAAAGATTATCTGAAATACTTATCCTGACTCAGATGTATAATATTTTAGTTGAGAGTGGCACAAGGCATTTTAACATTCTCTCTTTCACTTGTTTCAGTCTTTGACTGCGGCCAAGCTGGAGCACCACCTTTAGTCGAGCAAATCGACCCCGGGACTTATTCTTTGGAAGCCTAGTACTTATTCCATTGGTCTTTTTTGCCGAACTGCTAAGTTACGATGACGTAAACACACCAGCATCGGTTGTCAAGCGATGTTGGGGGGACAAACACAGACACACAAACATATACACCCATACATATATATACACATATACGACAGGCTTCTTTCAGTTTCCGTCTACCAAATCCCCTCACAAGGATTTGGTGGGCCCGAGGTTATAGTAGAAGTCCAATATGCCACGCAGTGGGACTGAACCCGGAAACATGTGGTTCGTAAGCAAGCTACTTACCACACAGCAACTTTCCATATTATTTGCATGCTATTTACAAAATTCATGTGCATACAATTGCCTAAGCATGCATGTACACAGATGCAGAAGATCTCACAGACACATATACACACAACACACACACACACATACATACACACATACATACATACATACATACATACATACATACATACATACATACATACATACATACATACAAATGAAGAGACGGAGTGAAAGAGCGAGAATATAAGGTAACAGAAACCTCCATGCAGTTACACTGTATAGCACGGCATGTAAACTAATGCTTTGAACTCAAATACCAAAGTTATGATAAAGCTCAAAGACCGGAGAAAATTAGTGGTCATCATGATAGACGATGACTATAAAATTTCTTCCATCATCAGGGACATTTAGAATTTGGAAAAAAGTTATTTCAATGAAATATTGTGGAAACTAATACGAAAAGCCACCAGGCAAAAGTCACCATATGTATTGTATCTCTACCTAAATGGCTCAAACCCTTGTGCCTATTTAATTGTATTAGGAACATTGTTTGTGTCTGTGTATGTAATGCATGCACTGAATGCCTTATTATTTGTGTAATATATAATTGATTATTAATAATTTTCACTACATTCATTGCAGCCATATTTACATTTATTTCGCATTCCTTCATTTCTTAGCCTAAATTGTAAACGATCGATATTATTTAACAAGTGTAAGTAGCGAAAGCTCCAGTTTGCTTTGCAAGAAAAGAAGGAAAAGCAGTGAATTAATTGCTTTCCTGTTCGTTTGAGGAGGGAGCATCAACAATAAATACAAAACAAATAAGTGAGTGATCAACAGAGAGAAAGGCGAATTTTTCTTCTTATTTTCAGTTATATTCAGCAAGAGCAATGGTATTAGTCTCTTCGTATTTTATTTTTGCTCTTCGAGAAACGGGTGTCAAAAGAGAGGCAAAATAAACGGGTGAGTGTTTAATAGAAAGACGAAAAGAAGCTGTGTGAAATAATCAAGAAAACTCTGGAATCACATGACTGAATTCAAGTCTTAAGAAGGGATCAAAAATACCCTCTCCTTTGGTTAAATCGATTTAGATAGTTAGCGTGTATGGTAAGGAGTTTGCTTCCTAACTACATGGTTTCAGGTCCACACTTCCAATAATGTCTAAGAAACTAAACACTTGATCAAGGGGCGGGGAACAGGAGGTGTAGGGATGCACTTGCACCCCCTAAAATTTTTTACCAAAGTGATCGACGAATTTGCCGTCAACCTCTACCACTGTTCATCTCAAAATTTACTTTAACTTGTATGTTTTATTTTCATTAGAGTGAGACACAAGATACTATTTTAAAAATCAAGGAAGCGGTAAGGAACCTTCAAAATTCGTGTACATCTGTTTTATCTTAGAAAAAAGTTATAACTATAAATTGCAAAAAATATAATTAGAATGATCTTTTAAATCAGCTTTAATATGTAAGATTCCACTGAAAAACAAACATATCCTCTTTAAATTTTTTTTTTCTGATTTTGTTTCTATATAAAATGTTCTTGAGAAATAAGTATGGTTCACTATGATATTTCTTGCTAATGCAGCGAACAAATGGGTTGAAATCTGGTACTTAATCTATCGACCTCTATCGGATGAAAAGCAAAGTCGACCCCGGTGGTCTTTCAACTCAGAGCGCAAGCGCGGGCGAAATACTGCAAAGCGTCCCCTCCGACATGCTAACAACTCTGCCAGCTTTTGTCTCAATATGGATATGATTTTATTGCTGGGAATGTTTCCGTATCAAAGTTTTTGAGCAATAATTAATAGGTATAAAGTATTTTTTATTCGATAATAATTTTCATGAAAAGAGACGGGTCTAGATTTTTTCTATAAGCTCATTGAAAAAGAAAAAATTCGGACTAATACACGACTTTTGGTAGAACTGCAATGAGTTTTGTCAATTTATTTTGAATATAATAGTTAAGCAGTAGTAGTATGGCATGCGACTTCATGCATGAAAGATTGGGGCTGAACTGCAGATGAGATGCTTCAAAGAGTTTGCGCAAAGAAAAAAAAAACAAACGCTTGTTGAAACGAGCTAATCAAATTTGACACCGCTTATATTAAGGAGCAGGCTCAAAAACCTGACGCGCACTAATCATGGAATTCCTGTAAATATTTTGGAAATATATGTATGTACGTTTCTCGTGTCTGACTATTTCAAAACGGTGCATCGGGTGGGGGACTATTTTCATTTACACATTCCCCATATATCAAATCTTATCATACTACACTTTTCAGGGAAAACGGGAGAGGTTGGAACACACGGAAATCCTCCCACAACCTCAGTGTGGGTGTGGAAGTGGAATCCATGCCCTAGTTTCCGAGTCCACCCTACGCCACTGTATCTATGTATGTAGCTTGTATGTATGTATGTATGTATGTATGTATATATGTATGTATGTATGTAGGAAATATATTTACGGAGCCAACCGGTTTCGCTTATGCTAATCTCGTGGCTCTGTAGTTAGTGTAATGTTACCATTTCATGCTATAAGTTTTCCTTCGATGTAAGTTGGAGGATACACTTATATGTACATACATACAGACACACGCACGCACACACACACATATGTATACATGTATGTGTGTGTATTTCTGTATGTGTGTAAGCTATTCAAGAAAGAGCAATCGATTAGTTTACTTCCATCCTATGTACTGGAGCCGATGGAATTGAATAAAACACTCCAAATCTTTGCTTTTGCACCGTTGCTGTCCAGTCACTGAATCCAGTAAAGGAATACGAGTGCTATAAACATCATTTCATCTAATGAAAGCATGGAGGGAATAAAATATAATTGATATTCTACTGAGATTTAACATAGCAGTATTTTAAGCAATCATTAAGAAGCTTTTCATTATAAGTTCCGCTTCTGACGTCCTAAATATCGAAATTTGTTGCATAAAGTGGATTTTGGTCAATACACATTACTCTAACTAACCTATTGAAGAGAAAATGCATATATTCTTTAAGAAACGCTACAGTAAGCAAGCACTATTCTGATTATTAATTTTCCTAACATTCCCACCAATAATCCTGAAAGGAATTAACTATTCCACTCACTGTCAATATCTCGAAAATCGATCGCAATAACATAACATGAAGAAAACAATATTTAACCATCCACTCTCAAACGTTAAACCATATAATAGAGAAGACATTAAATCGTATAATACAGAACCATATAGTAAAGAAAATATCTTCAATATTCTACGATTCTACTTAATTTTCCTTAATGAAAAAATTAGAGCAGAATTAGAATTTAAAATGTAAAACAAAATAAATTTTAGAATCACAATTTGAGGATTTATACACACACACGCATGCACGTACGCATGGAAACACACAAACACACACGCATGCACGCACGTACGCATGGAAACACACAAACACACTCACTTACACTCACACACCTGCTATGCATTTCTCTAATGTTCGTTTTCTCACCTAAAATCATAGGTTAGTGCCTATCCGACTGAGGCTCGTTTACTACAATTTTCAATAAATACATTTCCAAAACATAAGGAAATGACTCCAGTATCATGGGGCTTGCAACTGGTAGTTTATCATGAACGGTTTTATCGATACTACTGAACGGTTTATCGATACTACTGAAATCTTATTCAGTTCTTTGATAAGAATAATTAAGTGCTAAATATATAAGCCAAGACTCACTATACATACTCTGTCCCTCACAAAGGAATGATAGTCATGCATTAGTGACATTTAAACTGTATACCTTGAACAAGTAGGGTGATGGCTTAAACACCTTTCTTACATCTTATCGTTCAAGTATGAGAATGCGTGATTAAAATAAGGGTCAACAAAAATCGGTATAATTTTACATGAAATCTACAAATGCCGAAATAACGTCCTTTACCATTTTCAACGTCTATCTTGACATCATTCCTTATAATTAGCTGTAAGTGATCAGTGTAGTATACTTATAATTAGATATAAGTGATCAGTGTATACCATGATAATTAGATATAAGTGATCAGTGTATACCATTATAAAACAAATTACTACTTAACGTATAACCCATTAGGTTCATGTGTAACATTTTTGTGATTTGAAACTTTTATCTACAGATACATATATATATATAAATAAATTATATTAATTTACACGAGAAATACGTGATTTATTACAATAATACCTGCTTCCAGAGAGGGTACATCCCTTAGTTGGATTCAACATCCAAAGAGAAGGGGAGATAATCATGAGAATTTCAACTCACCGTGACCGATATGCCACTAAGCAAAGGACGAACTGTAGAAAAGACGAGAGTTAAGAGTACGAATTTGTACAGCAATAGGTGTCTCTAGTGTAGCAGGTGACCTAACTTATCTGCAGCTGAAGAGACACATATACACGTACATAGGTATGTATGTAAGTGAATAGTCAGCTATGTTTAATTGAACAGTCACTTAATGTAGGCTATGCGCTGTTCAAGCGATACCTGTTGAACAGAAACAAGCTGTACTGATGATACCTCTTAAACAGAAACACGTGTTCACAAATGTTTTTTATTCTCTTCAGGATATCAATCAGTTGTACTCTCAATATCATGTTTATTTTGTTCTCATTTTCAGCTCTAAGTAACCTTCCGAAAACGTAAGACATTTAAACAAATCAAAGATTAATATAACTGAGATTTCCCTTTTAGCTCACTTCTACTAGGTAGCGTATATGTGTGTGAGTATGTGTGTATGTGTGTATATGTGTGTGTGTGTGTGTGTGTATGCATGTATGTATATACAATGATGACCGCGTATGTACCATTGGCGATTTTTTTTCCTCCTTCTTTCCTTCTCTGGATCTTTCCTTTCCCTATGTTTCTGACGAAGAGCTCCGCTCGAAACGTTAAGCCCTCCTTCTTCCCTTCCTTCCTGAGCGTCCAATAATACTGTATTTGTTTCACGTCCTCGAGTTGTGTTTTCTCTTGGTGTTTTCATGTTTGGATTAACTATATATATATATATACACAAACACACTTGTACATATATACATATGTGTGTGTGAGTCTACATATATATATATATATACATATATATATATGAATATATATATATATATATATATATATATATATATATATATATATATATATATATATATTGATATATATTAATATAGAAAACAAAATGATTTCTCCAGCATTTAACATTTATCATTTTTATTCAGTTTATATTTCATGTAAATTATGTGTCTTCGTGAACTCAAATACATATATATAAACATATGTGTATATATACCTACACATAAACACTTACATACTCACACGCATATATTTATATATACATGCATAAATATCTATCTATCTAGGCAATGTATATATGTGTGTGTATGTGTGAGTGTACACACACATACACATATACACAGATAGATAGATAGATAGATAGATAGATAGATAGATAGATAGATAGATAGATAGATAGATAGATAGATATAGATAGATATATAGGTGTGTCCGTGTCTGTGTGTGTTTGAGTACATAAACGTTTATGTATACTGTTCATATCGTTCTTCTTAATATCTCTCTACGCTTGTCTGCACACGATAGCCGAATGGTCGGTTATGTGTATTTCCTAATGGTTATTGTTATGTTGCCTTTGATATGCTCAATATTTGTCGTAAGACAAGATTTTTCATTGATTTTTACTTCGCAGGGAAAGACTTGTAGCGATTCTCATTAACGGAATCATGAGTAGACAATTGTTAAGATGACGTACAGCTTGCTTGTTCATCGATTTGTTCCACAATTTGAATATTTGGTATTTTTCTAAATTTGGTTCATGTTTTAATGTATATAGATATACATAAGTATGAAATGAATGTCTGTTATCATTGAGGAATCACAACAAAACGATTGGTTAATGAACGAAATGCCATAAATTTACTTTAACGTGAAAATTACATCTTAATATAAAAATATATATTTCCTTGTTCTGTAGTAAAAATACAAGTTTACAACCACCGCAATTCTGCTAGATATATTATAAGAATATTGATTATTAACATTGGTATAAATCAATATATTGTATAAGCCGGATAACTACGATCCTTCTAATGATAAGTAAATGATGAGTGAGACAGAGAAAAATCCTCTGCATGGTCGCTATAACTGCTAGCAATACGGGCATATACACACCGAAATCACACTGCAGTATGTTTAAAATATGTGACATAAGATCAAGTGGTGTTAAATATGTTAAGCTTGATATTAACATGCGATGGACAGCGTTGGAACGTTTTTAGTCATAGATATGTTCAATCATATTTAGTATTTGACAAAATAGCACCACCAACGATATCGAGCGTGGATGCCTTTAAAGTTTAAAGATTGTGCTGAAAATAGCAGTCAACCTTCCAGCCCAAATATCACATTTTAACCCTTGAAAAAGAAAGGCAGGACATGTGCCCAATATATTCGTTGATATATTCACACCGGTCAAAGGTGAAGGATTCTCACCATAATTATATTTTATAAGGATAACAACAGCAAAACTATTTTATTGATCCGAATTACTCTGACTTTCAGTTGATTGGTTTAAAATTATTCTGTGGCACATGCATGGCACACGAATAATTTGTAGCCTTTCGCATTTTTCGTACAAGTTTTTCATTTCATTTCAAACTGTTGCATTTTCCTCAAATATATTGAATCTTTACCGTATGCAAAGTAATTGGACGAGACGTTGAAATATTTAACAAAGTTCATAACAAGACTACTGTTATTGGAAGATATATATAATATGATTTAAAAGACTGATCCCCGACACTCAAAAATATGAATGATAAATTTATGTCGCACTTATAGATATGTTCAAAGGAACATGAGAATATTCGCACTTATAAAAGAAAGGAACTTGAATATGTATTGTGAGACATGGTATATTGTTATTTGTTGCAAAATATTTCATAGCATAAGTCTCAGAGTTCTTTTTAGTCATACTTAGAAAACCTTACCTCTCATTTATTTTTCATATCCTTTATGCATTTGTTACTTTCATTAAGAATATATAATTTTATTCACGTATCCTCCGTCACTCTAAATCACAGACTATAGATAGATATGTGTATGTATGTGTTCATACGTGTGCATGTATGAATGTCTATATATATATATATATCTGTGTGTTTTTATGTATGTCAGTATATATGCATGTATACAGACACACTCACACACACACACAATTACACAATGACATATACACCTCCACACAACAAAGGTAGCATATGATTATATTCGTGTATCATTAGTAACATGATTGCGGTGTGATAACATCTTATATGGATGTATTGCGCTTGGAAATTAAAAAAATATATATCTGAAGGAAACGAAAATCGTCCTTGCAGGGACTACTGGCAGTGCTAAACGCATTTCTGTTTCATTGGCGTCTTCTTAGAGCCAACGTCATGTTAAGAGAAAATGTGTTGCCGGCGATATATGGGAGATTTCTTCTTCAAATACAGTTGGCTTTCGTACATGCTACTGATAACGTGCAATGAGGCCGAAATGAATACCCAATCAGCCACCTTTTCTGATGGAATGCAATAGTTTCACCTAGAATTAGAAATTGATCCAAATATATACGGCGCGGAACCCATCTTATACACAGCATGGAATACAACTTAGCTGAATGGTTCTGTACATTCTATCATTTGTCATGCACTGTCATGGTGTTCATACATCTCTCTTTCAGATTTGCTAACAGAAATCCAACTCCTTCTCACAGCAATAATGTCCAACGCTGTATTATAACACTTCGGTTAAATGAAATTATGATATCAGCTAGAGAACATATCATTTGATATTTCTTCAGACTAATCTAATTCAATTAACTTAATGTAAACTTGACACAGGAATAGAATGGTTTGCTTTCAAGTAGTCGGAAATATATGCACTGATGCACATGGCGAATATTCCTACGCAGACACATTATTACACAAAAACCATTACAGAAACGGAAATACATGCAAACATTCGCGCACGCACCTTCATTTATACATATACATACGTACGTGTATGTGTTTATGTATGCATGTATGTATGCATATATGTATATATATATATATATATATATATATATATATATATATATATGTGTGTGTGTGTGTGTGTGTGTATATACATATATGTATGTATGTATATAAGTAAGTGCGTACATAAACACAAGAATGTATACATATGTACCCTTATATATGATATGCATATGTATATGAATATATATATATATATATATATACATACACGCACACACACACACATATATATATATATATACATACATATATATGAGTGCGTATGTATATAGATACACGTTTATATGGGTGAGTGTGTGTGCGTACGTGTGTGTGTGTGTGTATAAAACGAGAAAGAGATAAAAGTAGCAGATAGGAAAATAATCAATGGACTCAACAAAGGGACTGTGACAGTTTCTTTTGTGTATGTCGAGAAATGAATAATTCGTTGCATTATCGGATTATCGGGTCAAATCGTATTCAAATTGTCGCGTCATGTAAACGATGAGAAAAGACAGCGATGTCGGGAGCGCGGAAAAAGAATGATTACTCCGATGTAATTATCTTATTGGCTATACTTACTTACTCATATATATTCATAAGTACTAGTAAACATAAAATTATATATAGATGCATCATAATTCTCTGTTTGTCTGTCAGTGTGTATTTCTGAGTAAAATGGTTTTGTTGATATGTCAATTATTTCTTGACATTGACTGCAATTAGTTAAAGATTAATTGAGGTTGATCTTACAAGGCATGGAAAATGCTACACAGAAATACTCTAATGTTAGTATCTATTTTTATTTGTCCAAGGAAATACCACGTTTATCAGTAATTCTTTTCCAGAAATAGATATTCTGTTGTGCCTGGCTCCCAAAGACTGGATTGCCGGTTTCATTGGGCATATAGTTTCCTCACACCAGTCCCACACAGGTGAGCTGCTAGATGCAGGGCGAAAGAGTGACAGAAGGAGTCAGCAGAAGGTCGCAATTACCTTATGCCGGAGCCACGTGGGGCTTAGGTGTTTGGTTCATAAACACACGCATGACCTGGTGTAAAATTCAAACCCGCGATCCCTCGACCGCGAGTCCGCTGCTTTAAACACTAGGCCATGTGCCACCAGAAATATATGTATATATATATATGTATATAAATTATTTAATTACAGCCATGGCTTTAACATTTTCATTTTTACTCGAACCAAAAGATGGCACTTGAAACATTTCCCCTGCTGATATATCATTAATTGTGTGCATGCGGTATGATATTCTAGTTATTTTTCATCATTCGATCTTTGGCGGTAACACTTTGAGGGAAAACTAATAATATCAACGAATTTTGATGAACATAGGAAAAATATTTTTCAATCATAGAATTCAGAATTTTTTTTTCTCTCTGAAAAGGAACTTCAAATGATTATAATGCTACAAACGTACTTCTTAGATAGGATGAAAACACGCTGGCAGACACATTACAAACACATAGACACTGACACACAGGCACACACACATATAGATGTATATATATATATACATGCATAAATCCTATGCATGCGCGTATACACATTCCTATTTTGTGTATTTTGGCTTATGAAAATGTCTATACGTTAATCACTAATTCGGTTGAGCAAATGATAATTTCTTTTCCTTCTAGAAATGTGCTGTTTTTCATTAAAAACGTAAACTGTTTAGATATAGTGATTCCATATATTAGTGTTATCATAGGCCTTTGAACTGCTAGCTTCAGAATCATTTCTTTTTATCATTGCAGCTCTAATCTATAAGAATGGGAATAAAGAAATACAGGAATAACTGAATATATATATAAAAAAAAACACCAGTAAAATTATCTCGTAAATCATGTTATTCATTTGCCGAATTAAAAAATGTTATCTTGCAGCTAAACTATTCCCACACCAACTCGTTTGCTTTTATATTTCAGCTATTGCTGAGCGAACTAACCGAAATTATGTTAAAAGGACAAAACCAACACTCTAAAATATTAATATTCTTAAGCTTAATCTGAAATTAGTTATGGAACTAGGTTGGGGCAATTTATAATGGGATGAGATAAAAACTGCAGTTCTTCTTGATTTAAAATCAGAAAGCATGATGGCATTTATTATGTTGATGAGGAAAAAAAGAGGGAAGAAGAAGAAGGGAAGTTAATGTTTATATCACACAGCAACTTCACGGATATTCTAAATAACGCTTCACAATAGTCTACAGATACACGCGATATTTATAAATATGTGATCGTAGGTTTAGAGTATTATATTCAGTTTTAGTAAAAATAAATTATTTCTCAACAGTCTAAGAAAAAATAATTGTGTTCAGATGGGTTGTCATTTTGATAATCTTACTGATGCTGGATAAAATCTGAACCATTTCCTTGTAGGTGATCGGAAGCATTAAAACCAATACGCCAGATATGCCAGATTGCCTCAAAATGAATTTCTTTTCAATAGTTTATATTACTTATTATCTAGATTACTTTAAGGCATGTCCTAGATTCCATTCTCTATCATCTATTTTATAAGCAGACGTATCACATACGATCGTCTTGGAAGGTTTTCCATGCGCACACCTATATGAAAACCTACTTTTTTTTCTCTCCTGCATTATCTTTGGTCTCCAGTTGTTTTTTTTTTTCTGACTACCCTAGAGGCAATTTCTGCAACACATCTCATTGTTTCATGGTTGCTGCCCAAATAATGTATCGTGTTATCATTTTCCTATTATATGTTGAATTTACAGAAAGCTTATTTGTTCCAATACATTACCTATATATGTTTTTGTAAGCTAAGGTATATACACATATGTTACGCCATGTAACAAAACTATCTATGTCACCTATCCTATTTAAATCCTTGATGTAATTTGAGAGTTTGAATGAAAAATCATTGCTTCGAATGTTTCTCGTAAAGAATCAAGTTAGTCTTACCCTAGCATTCATTAACGCTATTAGTAAGTGATATACGTTTTCATTTTGTATTTTACTGACAGAAGGAAAATGCGTATGATTTAAACATTTCTAGGTTGTCCTCATAAGACAACTGACAAAACTGAAACATTTGAAATTTAAGTAATCACTACCTGAGAAAAACAAAATCTAGTAAAATAGTACAAAATTCAGTTCTTTAAAATAGTATAGTAAGCATGCTATTTGTATATTTTATGTTTGCCCTGTCTCGTTCATTAGACTGTGGCCATGCCGGGGCACTGCCCTGAAGAATTTTTAGTCGAATTGTTTCATGCTGGTATTTATTCATATGTATACATATGTGAACATAAACACCCAATCACTGGTTGTCAAGTGATGCTTGGTAACAAATACACAAGTATAGACAATGACGCACACTCACATACACGCATATATATGTATGCATGTGTGTCTTTTGTGTCTGTGCTTACCCCCATCATCGTCTGACAACCAGTGTTGTTGAGTGTGTATGTGTGTGTATATACATACATACATAATACATATATATATATACTATTTTACTTGTTTCAATCATTTCACTGTGGCCATGCTGGAGAACCGCCTTTAGTCGAGCAAGTGAACGTAAACACACCACCATCGGTTATCAAGCGATGCTGGGAGGATAAACACAGACACACAAACATAGACACACAGGTACATATATATATGTACATATATACGACGCTCTTTTTTTCAGTTCCCGTCTACCAAATTCATTCAGAAAGCTTTGGTCGGCCCGAGGCTATAGTAGAAGACACTTGCCGAACATACCACGCAGGAGGAATGAACCCGGAAAAATAGAGTTGGTAAGCAAGTTTCTGACCATGCAGCTACGCAGCACACACCTTCCTGAAATAATCTCACAATAATACGTTTAAACTGTATTAGGTATATTAATCAGCGAATTTACAAGTGTCAATCTTCTAAAACTTTCCTCTAGACACCGTTCCGATCTCTTGTACCCAACTGCTCTTTATTCAGTTTATAGCCTGTCAGAGGCTCATTAAAATGACGCATTTAGACGCTTCTTATATATTCTACATGTGAAGCAAATCATATAAGTTATACGTATTAGTTTTAATACCTAATGTAGCTACAATGTTTATGATTTCACTCGTAATGGTAATGGAACCTAATTACAGTTTGTGAAAGAGTATCAGCCAGTCACATTGTCTGCTAAGTAGGATTGATCAATATATAATCGAGAGATTCACAAACATACACGCACATATATACTTGCACACATACGTATCTACAAAAATATGTGTGTGTGTGAGTGTGTATATATATGTATGTATACGTATATATATATATATATATATATATATATATATGTGTGTATACACACGTAAATATATATATATGTATATAAAATAAATATAAGAGAGTGGTCACTATATGGCTCACTCTAGCACCAGTTAATCCAAAAGGTTTCAACCACAAAAATACATGTTTCCCATGAAAGTCAGTACGATTGTTAGCTCACACGGACAGGGCAAATAAAAAATAACAAAAATACAGATTATTTTGGGACAATTGTTTCGCTATTAATGAATTAAATGTAATATTACTTACAAAAAAATCCACTTGTAGCTCGTCAGCCAAAACTATCTGGATGAAATCCACTCAATCACACGCCAGATTTTACCATAACGATAAATACGCGTGTGGTTCAATCGATTACATCCGACGTTATAATTCAAATGCCCCAACTAACAGCGCGCCAAACTTTCACGGAAAACAAATACAGCATATAGAAATAAATGCAGCATAATTATAATTAATTAATAAGGGTGAGAGAATTAGATACTAATTTAATAGTATATCTATTCAACACCAAGTGGCCTAGTGCTCCGAGAAACCTGGATTATTATAATATTTTATAATATATTACAATATTTTTACAAAATAAATATAAGAGAGTGGTCACTATATGGCTCACTCTAGCACCAGTTAATCCAAAAGGTTTCAACCACAAAAATACATGTTTCCATGATAATCTGTATTTTTGTTATTTTTTATTTGCCCTGTCCGTGTGAGCTAACAATCGTACTGACTTTCATGGGAAACATGTATTTTTGTGGTTGAAACCTTTTGGATTAACTGGTGCTAGAGTGAGCCATATAGTGACCACTCTCTTATATTATTTTGTAAAAATATTGTAATATATATAAAATATTATAATAATCCAGGTTTCTCGGAGCACTAGGCCACTTGGTGTTGAATAGATATACTATTAAATTAATATCTAATTCTCTCACCCTTATTAATTAATTATAATTATGCTGCATTTATTTCTATATGCTGTATTTGTTTTCCGTGAAAGTTTGGCGCGCTGTTAGTTGGGGCATTTGAATTATAACGTCGGATGTAATCGATTGAACCACACGCGTATTTATCGTTATGGTAAAATCTGGCGTGTGATTGAGTGGATTTCATCCAGATAGTTTTGGCTGACGAGCTACAAGTGGATTTTTTTGTAAGTAATATTACATTTAATTCATTAATAGCGAAACAATTGTCCCAAAATAATCTGTATTTTTGTTATTTTTTATTTGCCCTGTCCGTGTGAGCTAACAATCGTACTGACTTTCATGGGAAACATGTATTTTTGTGGTTGAAACCTTTTGGATTAACTGGTGCTAGAGTGAGCCATATAGTGACCACTCTCTTATATTTATTTTGTAAAAATATTGTAATATATTATAAAATATTATAATAATCCAGGTTTCTCGGAGCACTAGGCCACTTGGTGTTGAATAGATATACTATTAAATTAGTATCTAATTCTCTCACCCTTATTAATTAATTATATATGTATATATATATTTATTTACACATATATAAATACACACACACACACACACATATATATATATATATATATATATTATATATATATATAGCAAACGCAGATACACCCACTTATAATTTAGTATTTTATGTCGTAGTAGATTGCCTATATCTCTTTGAATAATCATAAACTTTTGGCAAAATTATCCGAACTCAAGTGTTAGGGACTGAATGCATAGATGAACTCTTCTGTTACACATTCAGAAAATTACAGAATATAACTCATATAAAACCATACCAGTAGTGACTAGTATTGAACATTATTGAAAATGTTACCACTCTTCAGCGCCGGCTCAACGCTATCCTGTTGCGATCATTCGGTCATGTGAGGTTTAATGTGCCTAAGCAGGTGATATAATATTCTTCATTTCTTTCAAGAGTGGAGAGATTGATTTGAGGGATATTTGACTGTTTTCCCTGCGATCAACAATATGGAAGTACCCTCGTTTAATTTGGTGTATTAATTATCATACTATAGTTAGACTTTAACAATGTACGTTTTGTGAACGTTATCATCGGTTATTATGCTTTCACGATTTTACTGCTATACCATTACTAAGAGTGACAAGTGCACGTAGAACGATTTCCTTGAAATGGCAATAAGATCTTATGTCATTCAGCATTATATTATGGAAGAAAATATTGGTTTTGTACGAGGAACTACCTGCAATAGAAAGAAACAACGTGATTTTGATGTTTACTGCAGAAATTTATTTGCGCTTAGGACATGAGTCTCCTCATAGTCCATCCCGCCTCCTTGCTCTTTACACCGAAATTAGGGACAATTTATGTCTAAATTAGGGACAAGTGATTTAACACTGCCATGTCATTTGAATCGAGGTTTAGCATATTGGAAGATTTGATAAGGGGAACATTCTCGATAAAGCAAATCAACGATATATATAAACAAAAAAAATATGTATGTATATATATATATATAATATATATATATATATATATTATATATATATATATAATATATATGTGTGTGTGTGTGTGTGTGTGTGTGTGTGTGTGTATTTATATGACTAATCTTAGCATACTTGAGGAGAGGCAGAAACGTTAACAATGCATCAGCATGTTAAGGCCTGAAAAATTTTATTTGAAGCCATTTAGCACTGTTTTTCCATTAAATAAAGTTTCTTCGTACAGATACGAGATTATGTTAAAAGTGCATCTTTATAGCATTGGATTTATTGATTGTTGTGCAAGATGACGTGGATTCACAGCATGCACATCGTATGTACGATGTGCGTGAACATTATAAATACATGCATACATGCATACATATATACTTACATACATAGAAGCAACATACATACATACACATACATACATACACATACATACATATACCTATGTATGTGTGTCTTTGAAGAGAGGGAGAGAAATATAAAGATAGATAGATAAGTATATATGCATACATGTATACATATATACACACACACATATACGGCTATGCTGTTGTAGGTACAACATGTTCTTTGTCTATCTCCTTAACTTCTTGGAGATTTTAGGTAAAATTATACTAATGTGTCCATCTGTTATAATTTAATTAAAGTCTATGTCTTTGTGCAACTGAAGATTGCTCTACATTTTAAATTTATGTAACGATTACATTGTTCAATTAAATGGAGTTACATGAAACGATCGTACTGCATTACCTCTGGATAACCTTGCTTATTTTGATTTTAATCACACACACACAAATAGATAAATATACAGATTTATGTATGCATGTAATTATGTATGATGTGTTTTTGCGAATGCGTGTTCAGGGGCGTTTTGCTAATGAATGATATCGGGTCTTAGACGGTTAGTTTTGAGCCCATTGCATGATTAATAATTAAGAGACATAATCGTTATAAATACGTTTACTTATTCACTAGATTTATTCCTCACTTTTTCAGGTTCTTTCTATTTTACACTATTTACATTATTTATATTATTTATATTTGACGGATATTTGACCTCATCTTGTTTGTTGTTAACACAACATTTCGGCTGATATACCCTGCAGCCTTCATCAGCCGTGGCCATATGGCTTAGGGGTTAAGAGCGCGGCTACAAACCCCAAGATTCTGAGTTCGATTCCAAGCAGTGACCTGAATTGTAATAATAATAATAATAATAATAATAATAATAATAATAATAATAATAATAATAATAACATTGAAAAATACCTGCGAATGAGAACCCAGGTTCGAAATTTCCCCAACTTGATGAAGGCTGGAAGGAATAACAGCCGAAACATTGTATTAACAACAACCAAGATGAGGACAAATATCCGTCAAATGTAAATAATGTAAATAATGTACATAATTCCTCAAGTTTTAAATATAAAACTCTTCTTTCTATTCTTTTCCAGTCTTTTATTTGTTGCAGTCATTTGACTGTGGCCATGCTGGAGCACCAACTTTAGTCTAGTAAATCGACCCCAGGACTTATTCTTTGTACGCCTAGTACTTATTCTATCGGTATATATTGCCGAATGCTAAGTTACAGGGACGTAAACACACCAGCATCGCTTATCAAGCGATGCTGCGGGGAAAACATAGACACACATATATATACATACATACATACACACACACACATATATATATATATTAGGGCAGCGGATTCGCGGTCGTAGGATCGCGGTTTCGATTTCCAGACCAGGCGTTGTGAGTGTTTATTGAGCAAAAACACCTAATTCTCCACGAGGCTCCGGCAGGAGGTGGTGGCGATCCCTGCTGTACTCTTTCGCCACAACTTTCTCTCACTCTTTCTTCTGTTGGCCTGCTCGCTTAACCAGCGGGGTGGCGTCATTTGAAGGCTAAAACAATGCGAAACGCATTGTGACCTTCGATGTGTAACAACATCTAATAGCCTGGTCGGTCACAATGCGTCGTATATATATATATATACGACGGTCTTCTTTCAGTTTTCGTCTACCAAATCCATTCACAAGGACTTGGTCGGTCCGAGGCTATAGTGGAAGACACCCAAATTACCACGCAGTGGAAGTGAACCCGGAACCATGTGGTTGGTAAGCAAGCTACTTACCACACAGCCACACCAGCGCGATTGTGTACGTTCTCTAAATATTACTCTCAAATGAAGCCTACATGAAAAAGCAAGACCAAAGGTAGGAAAGAAAAGAGAAATTAGTGCTTTGAGGACTCCACTTTAGATCTGACACAGAAAGATTATATTTTCACTAATATAGATGTGTGGGTTGCTCTGGCAACGCGATAATACTTGTACGATTTCACTTGTAGAAACACAAAATGATAAGTTAATGAAAATACATACAAATAGCTACCAAGCACACAAATATAAGCAATCGTTATATATTTTCCTAGAAGCTAAATTGTACGTTTAGAAGCACACCTTCCGTTACGATGATGAAATTTCAGTTGATCTGATCAACAGAATAGATTGTTCGTGATATTAAGTGGCTGAGCACTACACAGACTTAACTTTGTTCTCAGTGAGATTCAGCCTCAAAGAGAATGTGAGAAGGCTGATCCTTTCAATTACGTACAACATACTTTTTGCCTGCTGCGGGGACTGGAGCAACTTGAACTAAAATGTTTTTCTGTAGGACTCTGCCGGGAAAGGAACTCGCGACCGTACGTGGTCGTGATCTAAATACCGTAACCACATTCCTTATAATAGGCGCTGCAATGGCATAATTTTTGTGAGTAAAATGTTGTGAGAAACCTAAAAGCAATGAGTAAACCATAGAGGCAAAGAAAATACATGACCAAAAACTGGGAAAATGTTACAGGGTTGCTATTGACAAACGACAAAAGACAGAGAGACTAATATAGAAAGATTGAAAGAGTGGAGAGGGAGAGAAAAAGAGGGAGATGGCGAGTGAGAGAGAGAAAGAGTCTCTGAAACCGACTAAATAATAGAATCATGAGATGAAATGATTCTCGGTTGCAAAAGTGGATGAAAACCTTTCCTTCGCATACAGAAAAAATATGCATGATGAAGTAGAATACCGTCCTTTTTGTTTTTGCCCAAAGTACTTTGATGGGGCATGTGGTTTTGTAGAGATTAAGCCCAACCAGGATAAGCGATATGATATATTTTCACAAGTGAAGGTCTGTGAGCAAAAATAAACCACTAGGCTTGTAGCTACCCAGTATTAATGATGACCGAATGCATCAATTATGATGCGTTTGGGCTTTCATTCACTGCCATATGTTTCAGCATTATAAAAGAGGTGGTATAAATATGCAGCAGGAAAAAAAAACTCAAAGAATGCCATTTTCCCAAGTCTCACCAGAAATATACTCTGGAATAATGAAACCTATAATGACAAACAGAACACACGCAGTCGATATGATATTGTTATCAGGAACGAAACGATAAAGAAATGCTTCATAGCAAGGTAAAGACATGCCTCCTAATTGAAGCATCAATCCCAAAAGATGTTAATAGATCTCTGAAGTAAATTGGGAAAGTATCCAAATAAATATATCTGAAAATGTTGGAAACCAGAATACGGAGACTGGATACAGAACCAATCCTTATAATAACAGTTTCGTTGTAATTGATTTAAGAAAAAAAAATAAGCAGAACCGAAGCAAAACACGGAATGGATCCACAGCATGCACGCAGCTGCGCTTGTTAGCGCTATGAAAGCCCGAACATAGAAAAAAAATAATGATGATAATAAAGATGATGATGATGATGATGCGAAAAAATTAAAAATAAACCAAAAAAAGAATGAAAAGAAGAATGCAAATTATTTAAAAAGAAGTATGATGGTGAATATGACGACGACGGCGACGATGCTTGCGATGTGCTTAAAGAAGAAAGAAGTGTAAGAAAGAAAGTTTGATAAGGAAAAAAAACGATAACGAAGAGGAAAACAGAACCAAAAAATACATGAACATTCTAATAAAATCATTAGATAATATGCTGTACCAATTTGTATTAAGAGCATTTAATAATTTTGAGTGAAAGTACTCAACCTTCATTAGTTAATAGGTAGAAAGGCTTCTTCGTATTGAAACAGATTGAGAATACAGCACCAATATCGCTACGATTTTTAGTATTGTTTTTAAATGTTCAACTTGTTAACTACGTTTTCTAACATTAGAGGCAGATAAAACAATTCCTATTTCCATTACGTTATTGGTTCTTCCTTTCGTATTTCAGTTTGAGCATACTCATGAAGAATACTTGTAGTCTGCAAGTTGAAAGAAAATTCAGCATACCTTCGTATTAGTATAATTTAATAACGGAATATATTGTAATTTTAGATTCAAGCACGTCTTTTGAGATTTAGAAGTTTCGCTTCTCAAAGATTTATGTGCCTCTCATAATAATGGTGAAGATGATTTACATCTTAATGATTGATATGTTTCTGCTTTTAAATATTGACATGCTCACACTTTTAAACATTTCTACATAAAATTTTAAAAAACCTTCCAACACAGCAATGTTTCCTCCCACCCTACCATACAGGATGGGAAATTAATCAATCAGTCTAGTTTGTACCTTTACAAGACCATCATAACAAAAATAATATTCACTTTCATTCCATAGAATGATTAGTGGCTGACGGCTACATATGGTGTATATATGGTGTTATGATGCGCAGATGTAAACGCGTCTGTCTGATTTGCATAATGTGAATTAGATCATTTATAATTAGCTGCACAGCATGTAGGGTAATGTTGATATTTTTTATACTTCGAAATATAAGATTTCTTAAGGAATGAATTTTCTTAACTCTCATAAACCTGAAAAACAGGACTGGTGTTTAAACCTCAAAGTTTTATTTCATTGTTGATAGAGAATGTGTTCAATCCTTGACATAAAAATAAAGCTATCTTAACATAACTAGACATTTTTCAGATTTTTAAACTTTTATGCCCTTGAGCAGATGATAATCGCTCGCAGAACTGCGCTGTTTAAATTTTACAGTGAACACGAATTATGCGTATATTGGAAACGTATAATTTACACTTCAGTTTATGCAAGAAGCTTTGGTACAATAAAGTTTAAATAAATTAATCCACTTTGTCAGCGCCTGTACTGTCTTGCAAATTAACAAATTGGCAGAAAGCGATATATTGTAATTACTCCTTCTTGTAAAAACTTTGAAAGTGAAAGTGGACAAGCAGCGCTTTAAGTATACTAGCTACAGATTAATGAACGTATGTACTAGCTATAGATTAAATGAACATATTAATAAACTAGATAAAACATGACAGAAAAGCCATAAACTACAAAATAACATGTTACGACATATCAAAAATTATTAGCGGCATAATGAACAACAAACTGTAAGTACGTAAAATCGTGACCAATTTGATAAGAAATGTATCTGACAGATTATACTGCTATCATGAAATGCGTAAAATCTGCAATACCGCTTGTTATATATATTTCCGAAACAATCGCGCCCGTCGGGTCTGTAGGCATATAAAACAAGATACACAATTGCAGTGACTCGAAGAATTATTTTTTTGCCTCATACTTATTATATCGGGCTCCTTTGCTAAACCGTCAGATTATGGGTGCCTAAATACACTGGGTGGATTTAGTAGATGTAAACTGAAAGGAGCTTCTCGTATATATGCGTATATATATATATATATATATATATATATATATATATATGGCTCAGGCGCATGGCTCAGTGGTTAGAGCGTCGAGCTTACGATCGTGAGGTTGTGAGCTCGAATCCCGGACCGGCCTGGGTGTTGTGTTCTTGAGCAAGGCACTTTATTTCACGTTGCTCCAGTTCACTCAGCTGTAGAAATGAGTTGCGACGTCACTGGTGCCAAGCTGTATCGACCTTTGTCTTTCCCTTGGATAACACTGGTGGCGTGCAGAGGGGAGGCTGGTATGCATGGGCGACTGCTGGTCTTCCATAAACAACCGTGCCCGGACTTGTGTCTAGGAGGGTAACTTTCTAGGTGCAATCCCATGGTCATTCATGACCGAAGGGGGTCTTTACCCTTATATATATATATATATATATATATATATTGGCCTGCTCACTTAGCCAGCAGGGTGGCGTCATTTGAAGGCTAAAACAATGTCAAGCGCATTGTGACCAGCGATGTGTAGCAACATCTAATAGCCTGGTCGGTCACGGTGATGTAAATATATATATATATATATTCATACACATATGTATATAAATATAAATATATATATATATATATATATATATATATATATATATATATATATATACGTTTAAATATTTGTTGTGCAAGATTTTTTATGTGAAGTCGTGTGTTGAAACAGATATTGTTATATTTCGGAATGGTCATTTTGCCAGTTTAGCCAATAAAAACACACGCACTATATATTTGGTGTTATTTTGCTCCAGTGTTATTTATTTTTTACATTAATCTTAATCTTATTTCGGCCAGAGTTCTTTCGTCACACTCCTGTGACCGCTTCAGTGGTCCTTTGTTTTCTTCCTTCTTATTTGTGTCTCTCCTTACTAACCGTCAGCCATTTTGTATTTCTATTGTATGTCTTCATTTGCGCATGCTTATATCTCTATGTGCGTCTATGTTTATTTAGTGTGTGTATGTGGGGGGATGTCTGTAATATTTGTATCTTCTGTTTATATACGTTCATGTAATTTGTATTTTGTTTTTGTTGTTGTTTTTGTTTATTCTTATTTTGTTCATGTGTTTACATCTGCTGATTATTATCATTACATATGCTTGTATGTATGTATGTATAACAACAATACTACTACTAATAATAATAAATCTAATCCAAAAAAAAATATATATATAGTTATTTATTTTTATTTGTTTATTTATCTGTGTATTTATTATGTTTTCGGGATCCTCTATCGTCATATGTTGTGGTGTGTGCTAGTGCTCCATTCTAGTTGACTAAACTGGCAAAATGACCATTCCGAAATATATATATTATATAACGATGAATAGCTTTGCGTAAACCATGGTCCGTTCTGTTCACTTACTTTATTATCATCTTATAATAATCTCATAATAATGACTTTTATGACTCGTATTACTACCGCAGTCAATCTAAGTGTATATTTTTGTCGTTACCTGTCATAAATAGCCTTTTTTGATTTGCATATACATATGTGTTTGTGCATGCGCGAGTGTGCGTATGTGTTTTTTGTCTGTGTTTGAGCGTCATCACCGCTTGACAACCAATGTTGCTATGTCTACGCCCCGTAACTTAAGCATAAATATATATTCTATCTCATCTATATATTAGATATATATATATATATATATATATATATATATATATTTGTAAAAAATTTAAGTTCGAAAATGCTGCTATATTATACAATTTTTAATTTTCATATATACATTATAACATGTTTCAGTTCCTGAAATGAACCTTATCAAAAAAAGTTATATATAAAAAAAGACAGCTCATGCCGTCAAACACAAGAAATTCATTTATAATACACAACGGAGTCAGACATCTTAGAGTTCATGTATAGTTGATATATAGTTTGAAGTAAGTTCATTCATGCTATATGTTCAAAGTGTTCGATGCAGTGGCCCACAGTGGCGATACGTATTCAATACAAAAAACATAAACATATATATATATATATAATATATATATATATAAATGTTGCATTTCCTCGCTTTCGGTGAAGTAGTTTGACTTTAGAGTCCCATTACACCGTGTGCATAATAGCCCTTAATATAATTAATGTATTTATATTATATACTTGTTTAAATTTTTTCCTCGACTTTCACGCTGGCTACTTCACATATTCTTCAATAAATTTTATCCTTATATGTTGTAGATAGATAGATAGATGCATATATATGATATATATATAATATATATATATATATATATATATATATATATATATATATATATATATATAATATACAAGCATAAAACTGGGTGTTTGTATGTTGGTGTGGTGTATAAATGATTTTCAGTTAGACTTTGAAAATAACCCATTTTACTTTTGTTAATGTATATTATCCAGATTAGTGGTTTGTAGCACAATACAGTGTTAATGGAATACTATATTCAATGTTTGCTTGTTCTCAGAAGATTTATCTTCTCATGTATTGTCTTCGGTTCATTAATTATATATAGGAAGACGTTTACATATTCGAAGCCTGCCTAAGAAAGTACTTACATTGCGGTAGAATCCAATTAACGACAAAGCACACATTGACAACGAAACCATTTCTCTAGAATTGTTCTCACTTGGCTTCATCAGTATTTTTCGTCAAAATGGGCAAATGTAATCATAGAATATCTAAATATGTGACGTCACTATTTGTACACATATGTTACAATTTTCACCTGAGGCTTCAAAGCAAATATTCCCCAAAAGATGATACAAAATTCGTTTTAACTATATCGTTAACCTTTGGTACATAACATGGTATTAATCATCTGTATTATGTTTTTCGTGCAGAATTTGTAAATAAACACGTGAGTTCATACATACATACATACATACATACAGACAGACAGACATACTTACATACATACGTACATACATACGTACATACGTACGTACGTACATACACACATACATACATACATATATATGCTGAACTATTGAGATATCTGCAGTTATTCTATACAGATTATAAATTCATGTTTATACCTTTGATAATTGGGGCCCTGGGATATGTAACACACTGCCTAAATACCAATCTTGAAAAATTAGGCTTCTCAAAACTAGAAAGGAAAAAGCTGATTCGAAGACTACCAATCCAATCCATCATTGGAGCTGTTAATAAATGTAAACCTTTCTACGTGTAGATATGCAAGGATATGCATGAGAGGACATAAATAAAACAATACATACAAATTTGCACATGTACATACAAACTAAATAACCTGTTGAAATTCCAATGAAGCGCCTTGGATCTAAGAAAGCGTCTCTTTCTCTATTGGCAAAAAGATCTTGAAATAAGACTGAATAATGACATACAAACATATATGCATATGTATTCATATACGTATCATTCATATATATATATAATATATATATATATATATATCTATAATATATTATATATTATATATATATATAATATATATATATATATATATATGTATATGCATGTGTGTGTATACATGTATGTGTGAGTGAGTGTATGTATATTACTTCAATTCCGAATGCTGAATACGCTTTATTTTAGAATGATAATGAAATATATTTATTTTATCCGTGTTTGCTCGGAGCTGGTGGATGTGTGTCGAAAATATTTCCGGACCAAAATACTTCTCTGCCTGATTTCAAATACCATTGAAGTCAACATTGTCTTTTATCCTTTTGGTGTCAATAAAAATAAGTATCTGTCAAGTATTGAGGTCAATTATATCGATTACTTTTTCCCTTCTAAATATTCCTGGATTGCTGCCCAAGTTAAAAACCATTATATTGTCAAACTGAATGCATATGTGTACAAAACTAAAACGGTAAATGTCTCCATAACGGTAGATATTTCATACGGCTGGTCATTCGCCTTCTTAGCAAAATCGTTATCATATAAATCATAAAATGAGATAGAAAGAAAAACACTTATCAAATTTTAGATCGAAACTCGTAAAGTTTATTTTTGGGTGTCTCCATAAATTTACTTGATATTCTGGTTTATTTATACTTTAAATGCAAATTTAAATCGAACAATAGCTACAGCAACAACAAAAGAGCATCAGTAACAATAAAGAAAATTAATTCATCTGACTTTACCTTCGGTGAGACTTTTACAGCCTAAATTTGATCATAGTGTTTTGAAAAAGTATTTAGTCGATGAGGGAGTTCGATGAAAAGGTAAACTAAAAACAAAGGGTCATATGGTCTTTGCATGTCAGATGACATGTCAGATGAAAACGTAACTGAAAACTATTGCGAAAGAGAAAAGTATTTGCGTAGTCGCTCGACCTGGTTAGAAATAGAAGCTAAACCTCTGTCAAATCAAACTCCCTCTCTGTCAGAATAAATGAGTTGATGCCTCCGTTACAGTTGATCTCACGAAAGGAAAGATAGATGCTATAAACTGTTATGCCAATTGTTATACAGGTGCGTATGTCTCTTTGAGTTAATGGGTGCATCTGTATGAGGAAGAG
>NC_043004.1:15367159-15369659 GCF_006345805.1 Octopus sinensis
TTAAATACAGTATTATTATATTCAACTCTTGTTTCTGCTGCATTGAGTGTCTTTCTTAAGTACGTGCATGCCTGTCTCTCGCTAACACTTCTATATTGGAATTCGTGTATACATATATAATTATATATATATATTTAAATATACTGGCATATCTATGCTATTTACATGTACCTATTCACTCATGTATGTGTGTGTCTGTGAGTGTAGGTGTTTGTCACGGGAACACGTGTTTGTTTATGTGTATGTGTATATTTATATATAAATAAAATTCTTTATGCATATAAGTATTTCCTGAAATTACATGTACATGTACGTCCGAGTACACATACACACACACATACACACACGCATACACATCACACACACACACACACACCACACACATACATATATGTATATATATATATACATTTAGTACTTTTCTCACAACATTGCAGGTTCGTTTCTCTTTTTGTCATCAGTGACTTGATTTTTGATCTTCTATATAAAAGTATTTATCGCCGACATTTGCACCGCTAGATGCTCCTGAACCCAAGAGGAATCGATGCTAGATGTGTCGAAACAACTGTGATTTATTATAAATTCTCATATATTCTATCTCCTGTTTTTCATTTGCCACATATATATATATATTCAGGTTATGAGAGTAATGGTGTCAAGAAGACCCAAAGGTGTCAGGAAATGCTGAGTAAGTACTATGGACAGATTATAGTTAAACTCCAGGGTGGCTTATTATGCGAATGCGGAGTTTAACGAAGGTCATATATTAGTATGCATATAAATAAAAAAAAATTAACAGAATGAGATAAAAATCCAAGGCTGTGAAAGATTTCAGACATTTATAAAGAGGTCTTATTGCTGTGTCCGTGATATCTTATATATCCCTACTTTGGAGACGTTTCGAGAAATAGGTTAAGTAATAATTATTCTAGAGCGAATAACTATTGCTTAACCACTTTTTCGCACCGTCTTCGATGAAGGCATATATAAAATATCCCGGAAACAGCCATAATACCTTCTCTTTATAAATGTCTGAATCTTTCACAGCCTTGAATTTTTATCTCATTCTGTTAATTATATATATTATATATATATATATATATATATATATATATACAAAGAGCAATAAAGATTCAAGTTAATTTTAAAAAATTTACTTGATATGGTACCTAACTTAGATGCACCAAAAAAAACTATACTGATTAACAATACAGTAATGTGGGGGATTATAAGCGAGAAAGAAGCAACAAGAATGGATAGGTTTTTAGTACGATCGTTTCATACAAGGACAGGTTTTATTAAAAGTTGCAAAGATTACAGCATTAAACGAGTCCCGTACTCATCAGCTAAAATACATGTAAGTTCTCTAGACATCCTAGTGTTTGAGGCTATACTCATGAAGTAATGTAGATAATTAAACAGATTTCTAAGTTCATTAAAGTTCTTTAAAGATGATGTACAGTCTTATCACAGAATTTAAAAAAGTTTTGATAGCATCACAGAGAAGGTGACCTAATCCATATGAATTTCCATAGATATGATAAGGGATTATATACTCACAGAAGACAAATTTATCCATTGTTAATTACAACGAGGTGGGTCTCAATTCCTGCTTATTAGCATTACAGAGAGGTGAATTAATCCTTTGTATATGCAACTTTTAATAAAACCTGTCCTTGTATGAAACGATCGTACTAAAAAACCTATCCATTCTTGTTGCTTCTTTCTCGCGTATATATATCTATTATATATATATATATATATACTCCATATAAAAGGGTAAAACTAATTAATTATTAATTAATTTTACCAAGTAGTGTTCATCTGTAAAAAGACCATTTATGGTATATTTGAAACATTACGTTATAAAAATAGGGTTCAGTAAAATAATTTACTTTACCACATACCGAACTTTTTAAAAATAGCAGCCAAAACAAAAATCTTAGCTATTTCTTCTACTGTAAGAAAAATCTCCCAGACAATGCATACTCAAAAATAACTCACACAGGTATAGAGGGAAAAATAATGAAAGATCACACGCCAATAAGATTACCTGAGGACGGCCCGTTTCTGGATTAGTTGAATATAAAGATCAACATTTCCTTCGTCAGCTCACAGATTTCTTTTGATTTGGATTTGATAGCACTAAAAATCGAACATACCCGTCTGATATTAGTAATCCCAGACAAACCATATTCGACTGCCTGTACCAACGTATTCAAAAATACGAATGAGACCTCGCATTCGTCCCCCTCCGCCCAATAGAAGAAATAGCTAAGATTTTTGGCTGCTATCTCTAAAAAGTTCGGTGTGTGGTAAAGTAAATTATTTTACAGAACCCATTTTTATAACATTATATATATATATATATATATATATATATATATATATATATATATATTACTTCAGATAATTGTAGAACAACATAAGCTGGACCGCTCATATAAGCAGCAAAATTGACATGGCCTACACAATGTGTTCCTGGATACTCAGAACCTTC
>NC_043004.1:15384659-15494659 GCF_006345805.1 Octopus sinensis
TCAAAAGGTCCCTGAATAAGGAAGGATGTTGAACGAAAAAACCATGTTTCCAAAGGTGAATTATCCAAACCTATAAGAATTACTTTCAACACACAGCTATGATGCTTCCCCACTACTTCAGCTCGTGATCAGAGATGCACATATTGTCAGCCACTAAGGGATATGGTCAACTGGTTACGGTCAAACAACTGACAAGCAAATCTGTGGTATTGAGCAGCAATATTTGCTATAGCCCATTTTTTATAGCAAGACAAACCAATGTGCATGATAACATTTCCAATCAGCTAAGATCAGAAGCCAAGAGAGCCCCTGCCTGGTACTGCATCAGAGCATTTATTATTGTTGTTGTTGTTACATTTCATCTGTATCTTTGCTACATTCATTTACCGGGATTCACCCAGCGTCCTGGGAGAGAATGAAGGATAAGAAATGTTACAATATGACTGAAAGTTTGGGGAGGGGATGTAGTGAAATATCATCATATAATATAACAAACGTTTAAATGGATAGAGTTCTTCTAAGGATGTTGGCATTACTTGTCAGCACAATCTTTTGGATTTCTGTGAGACGTGGTTCTCATGGGATATTATCTAGATGATTCTGACATCCCTTTTTTTATCATACTTCGGGCACCTAAATAACAATCACGTATTCAGATACTACATCTTTTGTATTTCAATTTCCAGATCCTTATATTTACTCAGTTTGTCAAATTCCTTGTCAGATATATTTTTATCACTGGGTACACTTACATCTATTTATATACAAGTATTTTATTCCCTGTCATTAATAATTGACTGGCCGATTAGCCTGGATCTTTCTGTCAGTGTTGACTGGAAAACCCCAGAGGATAGTGGCATTTTACCTTCGACGACTGGCTCAATTGATGATGTAGCAGTAAGTAGGAGTGCTGAATCTGTAGTACTTACAAATTTTCCAAGGTAGATACTGTCCCATCATCACATCATCATCATCATCATCATCATCATCATCATCATCACATCATCATCATCATTATTATCTCATTGATAATTGTACTAAATTACAATGTTTAGAGTTTAGAATAACCCCAGACTGAAGGTAACGTTTATAGTAAAACACAAATGGTACATACCTATTTATTTGTTATTTGTGTTATTTACATAAAAATTACCCTGGGAAAAAAGTGATTACGTTCCTTTCTTCCGTATACACAAGCAAGTCCTAGTGAAGCAAAGCTACAAGCAATCTTACATCATCATCATCATTGTTCGACCGTGGTTGAGACAATGGAATTTACCATGCTACGCCAGACTTCACGGTCTATCATGGCATTACGGAGGTCCTGTTGCTGAATGCCTGTATCCCTGGAGATTACACCAGGGTAGGAGAGTGTGGGCCCTCTGGTATTGCGAGTAGATGGCTTCCAGAGGAGAAGAGTAGAAATTACCTCTTTTTCAGCTCTACAACAATATCCAGCAAACTGGACTCTCTTACCTTTTACAATTGGCTATCATATCTAGCAGGGTTGTGAGTGCTTAGAGGTTGCCAGTTTGTCTTCCATATATATTTGATTCAAGCCTCAAATGAATTTACCGAACTTCGACTCTTCGTTGTGCTTCGCATTATACATTGTTAGCATATTTTGATTCATATTTCACTTCCATAACATTCGTTTTACACACTGAACAATTTCGATACCTAAAAAAACTCTATAACTGTAAGTAGCGGGAAAATAGTATATATATATATATATATATATATATATATATATATATATATAATATATATAATATATATTATATTTGTATGACTTTAAAGCCGTTTCATTTAAGATTTATCTCACTGGTATTCCTTTATAAATTCAATCCGAAAGAGTCGAACGGCTTTGCTGTATACATTTGGTCGTAATAAAATGATATTTTAAAATTTTAATTGGATTATACTTTCTATGACCTAAATAAACAAGAATGATTATAAACCATGCGATTTTACACATCTTCGTTGCTAATATAACTTTACTCAAATAGCCATCTCAAATTCATCGTCGAAAGTACGAGACATACATCTTCTCAACCAAGGGCTTTCTTCCATCGCTGTCAACAACTTGTGTAACTCTTTGCTAGTGAGTATGTGTTTCGTTTGTACATGTTCACTAACACTTTTTTGTTTTTATTCCATGTCTTCATACAATGTTCCTATTTCTCAATCCAATTTATTATTTTTCACTTTCACTATTTTGAATATATGTTAAATCAAACTTTTTTCCGTGTTAGTTTGCGCTGTTTTGTTTTCAATTTCAATCAGTTACTATTCAGATTTGGACTTGCTTCATATTAACTAAACATTCTGAAGAGATAACAACACATTACAGCCATTCCGTACATGTCGATTTCATTTAAAATATATTCATTCGACATACACATAGGATAATTGAGTATTTTCTATATAACAGTGGTTATCTAGTCTCCACCGGCAGACTTTTGGATGTATATGTATGTATGTATGTATGTATGTATGTATGTATGTATGTATGTATGCATGTATGCATGTATGTATGTATGTATGTATGTATGTATGTATGTATGTATGTATGTATGTGTGTATGTATGTATGTATGTATGTATGTATGTATGTATGTATGTATGTAGTATGTAGTACATATGTTCGATACATTCTTTCTTACTGGAAACCGAGACAGACCTATGTATTTGAATATAACGTTGATTACTTCTTTCTTAAACGCGTTAAAAGATTCACCAGTTAGTATACTCTGTACATATAGATATACACACGCGCGCGTAGACACACATACTCTCTCTCTCTCTCGCTCTCACACACACAACACACACATTGACACACACATACATACACAAGGGGTTGGTTAAAAGTTGCTGGCTCGGAGTAAAAGAAAATACAGGATGATCAGTTAAGTCTGGTTTTATTATGCTTCTATTCAACATATTCTACTCTGAGATTCATAGACTTACAGCAGCGACCCTTCATCTCCTGTAAACTCAGTAAAACAACTCGGAGGGTTGGGCCTACTAGCACACCCTTAAAGCCGGGATCTTTTCAGCAGCCCCTCGTATATAAGCAGTCTCATGCACTAGCTGCATATACGTGTGTGCTTGTGTTGCTCAATATGAACACGAATTATTTCTTATCCTCTCTCACTTGCTCTTTCTCCTCTCTCTCTCTCTTTCTATATTGTGGCTGTGTAGTTTAAAGCTCTCTCCCCAACCACATGAGGCTGAAAGAAGCCCGTCATATATATATATAATATATATATATATATATATATATATATATATGGCTCAGTGGTTAGAGCGTCGAGCTTACGATCGTGAGGTTGTGAGCTCGAATCCCGGACCGGGCTGCGTGTTGTGTTCTTGAGCAAGCCACTTTATTTCACGTTGCTCCAGTTCACTCAGCTGTAGAAATGAGTTGCGACGTCTCTGGTGCCAAGACGTATCGACCTTTGTCTTTCTCTTGGATAACACTGGTGGCGTGGAGAGGGGAGGCTGGTATGCATGGGCGACTGCTGGTCTTCTATAAACAACCTTGACCGGACTTGTGTCTAGGAGGGTAACTTTCTAGGTGCAATCTCATGGTCATTCATGACCGAAGGGGGTCTTTACCCTTTATATATATATATATATATATATATATACATACATACATATATCATATATATACATATATATATTAACATATATATATATATACCGGAGTAAACACATAAATGTGAAACAAGTGGGAAAATGAGTACTCAAATACCAGGGGTAGAGTAATATGCTTTATTTGAAAGCAGCAGAAATTCAACAAAACCTGTTACTCGGAGTTTCCCGTTCTCCTTCATCGGACAGTTTTGTTTTTTTAACAAAATTTCTGCCGCTTTTAAATAAAGTATATATTATATATATATATATATAATATCTATATATATATATATATATATATAATAAAATAGGGTAAAAACTAATTAATTAATTGGAATAATCATTAATTTCACCAAGTAGATTTCGGCATGTAAAAGCCTCGTTCGAGGAAAGTTTAAGTAATACTAAGTAATTAAGGGTTTAGCAACGATTTGCCTCACCACACACCGAATTTAGAAATAGCAGTCAAAGAGTTATAACTATTCTTTCTACTAAAAGGGAGATCTCAGTAAAACCACAGCACTTGAAAGGTAAACACAACAGGCCTGTTTGTGTTTGCCTTTCAAGTGCTGTGGTTTTACTGAGATCTCCCTTTAGTAGAAAGACTAGTTATAAGTCTTTGACTGCTATTTCTAATTCGGTGTGTGGTGAGGCAAATCGTTGCTAAACCCTTAATTACTTAGTATATATATATAATATATATATTATATTATTATATATATATATATATTAATATATGTACATAGCAGTTCGTCGGCAAAAGGCACTGATTGAATAAGTATATATATATACATATGCGCACGCGAAAGTGTGCGTGTGTATGTGCCTTTGTGTCTATGTTTGTAGCCCACCACCTCTCGAGAACCGGTGTTGGTGTGTGTTTACGTCTCTGTAACATAGCAGTTCGGCAAAAGGCACTGATTGAATAAGTACCTGGCTTAAGACAACAAGTATCGGGTCGATTCATTCGACTAGATATTCATAGCGATGCCCCAGCTTGTGGCACAAACATATATATGTGTATGTGTGTGTGGTTATTTGCATACTTAGCAAGGAAGAGAGTGAATAAAACAAGATAATCGAGAGAGAGGGGGGAGAGGGGGGAGCTAGAGGCAAATATATGGATAGAAAGGCATAGAAGAGAGAGAGAGAGAGGTGGGGGAGAATGAGGCTGAAACGCGGAAGGGATATTGAAATATCCTGTCAGTTTAAATTCTGTTCCCGCCCGAGACAACTGAGGCTTAAAATATTGACAGTGTTTGCTGTCCTTCTCTACTGTAACCATCTCTGGCACTTTAGTATTGAGAAATGATATATCGATTTGTAATAAAAGAGCTACACTTCCAGGAGGCAATTCACCTCACACCTGTTTTGATGTCAGATTAGAATTCGTACACCAAGTCGTTGATACAGAAATCTTGATCTTAGGGTATTTAGCACAGACAAGGAAACAAACACACCGAACAGTTGTATTTGTCGTTTTGGTTCTTTACTTAAAGGTCTACTCTGATCGATCAAATTTATGATCTTTGGCGCTTTACATGTGACAACATCATCTCTTTTTATCCCTCGCTCATCCCCTATCCCTGTCTCTCCCCTCTCTCTCTGTCTACGCAAACGTATATTGTGTCTTGTGCGTGTGTTTGTAAGGATAATATATCGATATATTATATAATATAATCTAGATATATATATATATACATACATACAGAGAGGGAAAGTGAGACATAAATAGATAAATTATAGGTAGCTATATAAATAGTTAGACTGACAGGCAGATATATATATATATATATATATATATATATATATATATATATATATTATATATATATTATATATATATGCATATAGATAGATAGATTAAAATAGAAAAAAAAAATGCAAAACGTTTGGTATCACTGGCAATATAAACATAGAGCATAGTAGTTATGATATTATAAATAAATAGACTGTCACAGCTGTTTCTAGAATAACCAACTTATATATATATATGTATATATATATATATATATATACACTAGCATAATGACCCGTCGTTGCCGGGTCATAGTGCTAGTGCATGTATATATGTGTATATATATGTGTACATATTGCATGTAGATCTATATATAATATACATCTACACCAAAATACAAAATACAAAGTTATATCTTGATATCGCTAGTGATAACAATACTCAAAATATATAACAGACTGGAATTGTAAGCCCGTCTCTTGCAATTTCGATCAATTGTATATAGTCCTCCCTCTTGTATAGAAGTGTGGCTAGAATCCAGCCTACCTCTAGTTCGTGGGGTGGGGCATTTTCAATTTTTATCCTGCACGTCCTACGTCCCAGATATAAAGGTAAAAATAAAATATTTTCACTTTGCAAGTTCGAGTCGAGTACTCTATTGACTCGAACCTTGCTTCTATCTTTCATAGTCGCACCAAGACACTTTTCGATGGTGCTTTCTTCCAGGTGTTCAAATCTACTTTTTTCTCTACATTGTATACTTTATAGACAATAGTCTTTTCTGTAATTTAATTTTTTATTATCCATCTGGACTATTCCATTTCTGCACGCTAATTTTATTTTTAATTTATTCCCATTGATGTGAAACCACTTATTCAAGGTCAAGTCTTTGATGCAATTTTATATCAATTGCTATTTTTAATTTTGTTATGTTACGATTATATTATACTTTAGTTTGATTTTAATTATTACTTACTACATATAATTCAATTGTTATTATTATTTTTATTGTTAAAGTGAAAGTATCTGACATAAAATAGAGAAATGTTTTTGATTCACTTTTAACACGTAATACTGAAATAGTGGAGAAGATATAATTTTGCTATGGGCTCGCTCTAGGCAAGAAGTTGAACATTTTTTCCCATGAAACTACATGGGCATTAAGTAAGGCATGTGTAAAATTTGAATGAAATTAGTATTGTAGTTCTCAAGTTTTTGGGAATCGTAGTGGAGAAGATATGATATTGCTGTGGGCTCACCCTAGGCAAAAAGTTAATTTTTTTGCCGATGACACTCCCCGGACCCCAAGTAAGGAATGAGTAAAATTTGAATGAAATTGGTTGTGTAGTTCTCAAGTTTTAGGGAAGCACACAGACAGACAGACAGACACACATTCTGTTTTATATATATATATATATATATATATATATATATATATATATATATATATAGATATATATATATATATTGTACACTTGTTTATTAACTTGCCCTTAGATTTTAAGTGCTAACGGGTCACCTATATTATAATATATCTAATATATTATGGTATTCATTACATTTATTCAAGCGTTTTGAATTAGCGTTAGCTTTCAATGGTTTCTTTTCTCATGAGTTATACGAATCAAGCTATATTTTTAACTCGTCATCCAGCTCGATCTAAACTAAGGGTTTATATGGCGTTTGGTTCCATTCTAAGTGACTTCGTGGTAGTTCTTATGCCGTCCTTAAACCACTTCTTAGGTTTACACAGATTTCGTTTCCCCTCTGCAAGCTCGTCATAAATCAGCTCTCTGGGCCTGCGTTCATCCGCCATTCGAATAATATTGCCAGACCATCTCAATTGGCTTTTCAGAATCATTGATTTAAATGAAGAGATGCCTGCAGGCGCACAGACATCTGTTTCTGGGGTATACATATACATATACATACATACATACACATACATTCCGGGAAGCTGCCAGGTGTTTGCCATACAATTTATTATCTTATGGCTTATATATCTATAAATGTAATCTACACACACGCACATATACATACATGCATATATACATAATACATATTATATATATATCTATATATATATATATATATAATATATATATATATATATATATATATCTATATATATATATATATATATATATATACATATATACATATATATGTATATATATATATAATAGACAACTTCACTACACATCTGTAATATTACGGAAATTTCGGTTTAGTTCACATAGAAATGGTAAAGTTACAGACGGGTAAGTTGAAAATAATTTGGTCGGAGGTCGTGCAACTTTTGTTGAAGTTTGACCTCTATATGTTTGAAGATTAAAAACCAGAGCCACACTTAATTATTTATAATCAAGATTTGATTAATTTTATCTGAGTATGCTTATTTTTCAATTTGTTACACTCAGAACAAAAGTAGTCCGCCCGCTTGCAGTCAATTCTCTTACGAAAATTTGTTTAATCATATTCCGGATATGGTAATGAGAGAAATGAGAGAAAAATTAGTGTAATCACACTCCGTTTGCTTCTTTACAAAAACAAGATACATGCTAAAACAATGAGCTTCTGATCATTTGTATCAGTTTAACATTAGCTGTCTATCTATCATTTATAAATTGATTACAATAAAATATTACTTTGATTGATATGTGTGTAGAATTGAGCATTCAGAATTAAAAAAAAAATTCTTCACAAGCTTCAGGGCAAAAAGAAAAAAGTGAAAGTTCACCATAATTGACAGTTTGTGAAAGTTATTCAAATTTCCGATTTTCCTGGTTTGGAAATGTTGATCATCCAAGCTCATTATGTACTGTTCGTGGTGAAAAGTGTCCAAAGAATCTTTGGTAACATCGTATTATACTAAACATTGGCATCAATAACCTAGTGGCATCACTAGCAATGACCCTTATATCAATGATCGTTGCTACAAAATACGTTTGAGAGAATAATAGCCGTGTCTGAATGGGCACAAACTACTTCCAATGAAGTAACTGAAATAACAATTTACGACAAGCTGAATCAGTCATACTGCCAGATTGAAAATGATGATTCTCACCATGTATCTCTGCTTCTCGACCACATGGCTTCGGGTCCAGTCCCACGACTTGGTACCTTGGCGACGTATCTATTACTGTAACGTCACGCCGACTGAAGCCTTGTGAGGGAATTTAGTAGACGGAAACTGAAAGAAGTCCATATATATATACACATATTGTGAAATGCTATCAGGAAATTAATATCAGAAAATTTCTTCAGAAAGATATATATATGTGTAGAATAATTATTGTGCTAAAATATAAATATATATGAAAATATATGTAAATGCGTGTGAGTATAAATGTATAATAAATATGACAGTTTTAAAATCTAATAGTTTAAAATTATGATTTTAAATCATCTTACGAGACAAGTTAAAAATAATGGTCATTACATAATTATTCTTTTATTGAAGCAAATTTGGCTAACAGCTGTTTCTAGTAGCCATTATATGTATATTACTGATAGGTTTACACAATTGGTCTATTTATCATTTGGGGAAAGTTGAACGACCTACAAATATTTTAATGCTATTTTCATCAGATTCATATGTATATATTTATGGTTTAGTGTCTTTGTGTGTGTGTTTGTCACCCACCACTGCTTGACTGCCGATGCTGGTGTGTTTACGTCTCCGCAACTTCACGGTTTGACAAACGATACCGTTAGAATAATTACTAGGCTTAAAATATATAAGTCCAGGTATCGTTTAGTTCGACTAAAAGCCTTCAAGGTGGTGCCCCGGCATGGCCGCAGCCAAATGAATGAAACACGTAAAAGACAAAAGATGTAAAAAAAATCTACTTTAAAGTGATACAATAAATTTTAGATTTGTCTGAAGCTATTTAAAAAAAATAGCTAATAAAAAACTTCAGAAATCTAAATTTGCATTTCTATTTCATGCATTCGCTGTTATTAGTAGTACTACTCAATTGCTTGCATTTATTCGTTTTCTTGATGGAGATGAAATAATCAATAAGTTTTTAGGTTGTAAAGAAATGCCAGCATTTAAAAGAGGTCAAGATATTTTTGATATTTTAACTGGTTGTCTTTGAAAAGATGAATTCAAATTTGAAAACGATGCGTTGGCATTTGTACCAATGGTGTTTAATGCATGATAGGCGCTATTAAAGGTTTTTTTTATAGCTATTAGAAAAAGAAAACCAGACGCTTGTTCTTGCACATTGTTTTTTTTCACATATAGATGTTCTGGTTTCAAAAAGTATTGAAAGAAGTGTTCAAGCAAGGGTTAAACTTAGTAGTTGAAATTGGTCTACTTTTAAAATAGTAGACCTCTGAAATAAAGAGTAGTTGAGCAACTGAGTAAGGAAATGTGCGCTGAGCACTGCATTACTAAAGGAAAATTGCTAGCTTGCGTTCATTAACTACAAAAAGAATTAATAGAATCTTTTTGATAAAGAGGAACATGGAATATTCTGTAAATAAACTTAAATGTGATTTATGAAAATTTAAGTTGGAATATGTAACGGAGATGTTTTACAAAACATAATCTTACAACCAGTTATATGCAGAGGAAAAACAAAAATATTGTAACATCTACAGATAGTTACATATAAAATTAAAATTATAATTTGGAAAAACAGCAAAATCGGCGAAGTTTGAAGAAATGATCCCTATGGTAGTTAATTATCTGAAAACGCACAGAAAGAAAATGACGACTATTTTCAGTCATGGAACTGAGAAAAGTACGATTGGATTGGAAATCGCTTCATAAATAATCCATTCGATATTGGATTTCAATTATGTGAAGAAAACGAATTGGCAATTATGTTCAGTGATCTTGGGCTTATCAAAATAAAGCCTTATCAAAATAAAGCCTTATCAAAATAACATACTGTTGTTGTTATTATTATTATTGTCATCATCATCATCATCCTCATCCTCCTCATCATCATCATCCTCATCATCATCATCATAATCATTATTACATGACAACTCACAGCTTATTTTGCTAGTTATAATGGAAATTGTCAGCTGTCAACAGTCAACAGACTAAGGTGAGATTTGTTTACTGGTAATGCTTCAAGAACCCTGCGAAGAATTCTTGCAGTTCCAAGAAATGCTGGTTTTTGTAGGTGTTCTACCTTCACACTTGCACCAATATTTTTCAACTATGATGGTAGATGAGAGTTGATACTTCCACGTGCACCAACTACTAATGGTGTCTTCATTGACTACAACCTTCGTATTTCCCACTTCAAATCATCATCGTCATCATCATCAAAAGGTCCCTGAAAAGGGGTTGTTTAAGGATGTTGAATGAAACACTTATGTTTCTAGAGTTGAATTATTCAAACTCCAAAGAATCCCTCTCAACACATGGCTATGATGCTCCCCACTACTTCCGCTCGTGATCAGAGATGTTCATATCATCAGACACTAAGGGACATGCACAACTGGTTAAGTTCAAACAACTGACAAACAAATCTGTGGTATGGAACAGAATATTTGCTGTAGCCCATCTTTTATACCCAGAGAAAACAATGTACATGATAACACTTCCAATCAGTTGAGATCAGAAGCAACGATAGCCACTGCCTGGTACTGCATCACGGCATTTATTATTATTATTATTATTATTATTATTATTATTATTATTATTATTATTAAACTGGTATTTTTCTTATATTTTTAAAAGCTGTTTTCTTTTTTCGTTTTAAATCATCTTCAACTACTCATACTTCAAAATGAACGAGAGCGACAACAACAGGTACTACTACTACTACTACTACTACTACTACTTCTACAACAACAACAACTACTACTACTACTACTACTACTACTACTACTACTGCTACTACTACTACTGCTACTGCTACTACTACTACTACTACTACTACTACTACTACTACTACTACTACTACTAGTAATTTTGTTCTACCTTTCGTTTATACGTTTCACGCTTCACAGTCCGACGCATGTACACATTTTTATTGCATACTACTTGTCCTTCCATGGTAATTTTATTTTCTCTCTGAAACATATAAATAATTTCCTTTTTGCAGTTTTGTTTTTTATTTTGTCATCGTTTTTTCCTCCTGTCGTTTCCCACATATAACACCATCTCACAAACATAAACTCGCAAATACATGCCTACATCCATACATTCATCTTTTCTCACCACCTGACGTTCGCGAGCGCTTCCATCTTCTCACACTCACGCTTTCCCTGAGCACAACACGATTGCACCCACGCCCAAAAACCATCCTCACCCTATGACCTCATATATGCACTCTGCTACAGACATACACATACCCCCAAAACACCATAAGTACTAGCTTTCTAACTGTGGAAATATTAAATGGATACAGAATTATATGCATGAACACCCACCACATGCTCATTTTTAATTCTCCATACAACTGCATTCCCTCACTGAGCCCAAACACAATTGTGTATTTTTCCTCCAGCAACGTTTTATTATTCACTCTCCCGTTCTAATTTCCCGTCTGCATTTTTCTTCAGATGAAAGACTAATGTCCGAAACAGCAAAGATCTTTGCTTTCTTTTGAAGCATTAAACTACTACAACATTTGTTAAAACTTATCCTTCTGTGTTATCTTTCTTTTTGTGGTCATTGCTTTCATTAAATATGTGTTCTGTACATGAAGTATATGTTTGCGGTATCGTGTTCCAATGTGTGTACGTAGATCTAATATATACACACACAAGGAAGGAAATGTACATACGCTTTTATAGGGTGCGTGCGTGCATGGGAATATGTGTACGCTTGTAATGGATGCAAGTATCCTTAAGTTAGATACTGAAAAAGCAGTTACAAATTGGATTTGAAGTCTTGCACAGCTGCCACAGGCAGGGAACAAGTCATGGATATTCAATGATGCATTAGCGTTGAAGCGTTTTATCTGAAAACAAAGATTATTGAATATGATTCTCGTTGAGAAGCTTGGGTAAAACTTATCATTTTGTTCTGCTGTTGATATACATTTTGCCATCTTTCAAAGTAATTCTTCTTCCTAAATTTTGCTGCGTAGCATATCTTTTAAATGTACACTTGTACTTGTCATTCACATACCTACATTACGCTCGTACATGTATGTATGTATGTATGTACGTATGTCTGTCTGTATGTATATATGTATGTATGCATGCATGTATGTATGTATCTATCATACACGCATAAATATGTATACATATATATATATATATATGTATATGCATATATATGTATATCTATCTATCTATCTATCTCTATCTATCTATCTATCTATCTATCTATATATATATATATATATATATATATATATATAATATATATATATATATATATATATATATAAGTATATATATTATAGATATATATATATACACACACCTTTATTTATATATATCTGTATGTGTGTGAATATAGACATATATTTACACGAAAGATATAGTAATTAATTCTTCAAGTGCATATACATTTGTGAGTTTAAATATGTCTTTATAAACAATTTCTAACCCCCCCCCACACACATACATGCGTGTGTGTTTGTGTATGTATGCATATGTATATTCATACGCATATATAGATGTCTGCGTATGTATGGGCCTATATGTATGTATGGGTGTGTGTAGATGTTTATCTCTATGGTTCTTAAACATAGTTATGTATTGGCTCACATTATTTGAGCTACGTTCAGACGTTCAACGATTGTTGGCATGTTACAGTTTAGTAAACAACATAATCCGAGGAACCAGTGACCGCTGCTTCCGGTATATCTTGTGTCAGTTATATATGCAAACAACAGCGACTAACACCCAAGAAAACACATTATAAACATACCGACATGAGATAAGATATATCTCATGGGTAGGAACTTAAATATCAAATAAATATAAAACATTGTCTAAGAAATAAATATTTTACTATAAGTCTAAAATCATTTTAGCTATTCCTCATGGCATTAGATGGGGTCAATTAGAAAGAACCGGAATAGCTTAACTGTTTTATCGAATGACTTTGATTGTATAAGATGGCGCACGAATAAGTACCCAAAATTTTGCAGTATAGCATAAATTGAAGTGTTTTATTTGCGTCTTTATTTCTGCTTTAAGTTGCAATATCGATATTAATTTTCTGATAAATCATACGATTTTACCAGGAATGTTACATTGTTCCGAAACAACCACATAGATGGTATACGAAAATATACATCAGGAAAATATGAAATTTGGACCACCGAATATTGCAGTGTTCACATTAAGAAGAATACGGTAATGTTCGGGTTTCTAACGAAACATCATCGCTAAGCTGGACATAAAAATTTCCCATTATGTTATCAACTTCGTACAGGACTGGGGTAAACATGATTATCTGCTTTAGTGGGCAAGTATTTACGTTTCTGCAGTTGTGCATTCAGTGACCATCTAGGCTGGCTTAGGGGAAACTTATTTTTTTACAGACACGAAGCAAAAACACAGTCAACCAGACATAAATACACTCGCGCGTGTTACACACGCATGTTGTGTGTGAGCGCGTCAATGTTTGTTCGTCTCTGTTCTAATATATGGACATATTCCAGCAATTACGGAAAGAGCTTAATTTCAGGCACCTAGCCCCCATTCAATTAAGCTCAGTATGTAATCCTTTACATCCCATGCCTTCCTTTGAACCTCTGATGATTCGCTTAGTAATGGAATAACACGATATTTAGATTCGTAACACGACTTCATTTTATCAAAATTGCTAGTGTCGGTATTGGTTTACATCTCACCGAGATAAATGACATAAATTCCTATGAAATGACTTCAGACTAATATTGTAATAAATATACTTATATATTAATATCTATGAAAGTATGCCTCGTATTTATTCAGTGAAATCTTAACATCTCGAAAAGTCATGTAAGCCACTCAATGTACTTCATTACAACCTGCTGGAAATAGCAGCTGAATGCGTATGCCTTGAACACATTTTTGATGACAGGTTTTTCATTGGTGTTTGGCCCGGTTCAAAGCTATGCCAATTAAATAACACAGTGCCAAGGAATTATGGTTAATTTTTATTTTATTTTTAAACGCATGCTACGCTTAATTCCTTTAATTAACTTGCTAGTTTAGATAATTATTTTCTTTCTGTAGAAGAAATTCCCAAGTTATATTATAAGGCAACTCCATGATGTCACTTTTAATTTATGTGAAGAGATTACAAGTGGTGTTATTATCGGTTTTCTTTAGCATCATTTAAACCCACACGCAGCAAAATGTTTTTCAAGCCATTGACCATCCTCTACATATTCTAATTCGGATTTCTCTAGAGCTATAATGCAATACATGTGAGGGGTTGTATGTGTTTGTGCGGGTGTAAGTGTGGTTTGGGCATGTGTTCAATGTGTAACCCATTCCGCTTCACATCTGACCTCAGTCTATTTCTTCTAGGAAAAGTGATAAACTAAAAGGCACCATGGGAAATATTAGAAATAATACAGGACCTAACCATTTTTTTAATAATCTGTCCTACCCTGAAACAATGACGTGCAAACTTGACCTCAACAGAATTAGAAACCAGAAAGCCGCAACGATATCTACCCATCACTGTAATACTTCTGGTAATTGGCCGCCTCATCTTTCTTTCTCTCCCTATATTTCTCTTTATATCTGTCTATCTATTTTTCCTTCTTTCTTTCTACCTGTATATATATATATATATATATATGTGTGTGTGTGTGTGTGTGTGTGTGTATGTATATATATATATATATATACATGCAAAATGGGACATGAATGCAAAACATCCAGACAGTTAGGTGATACACAAAAGGGACAACAAAACATCCAAACAGACGATACAAAGAAGACAAGGACGGGTCATTCGGAGTTTTCTTTCCTCAGTTTCTTTCCAGATTATCTTTGCAATTGCGGCTAGTTATACTCGAGATTGCTCTAATCTGGCCATTCCCAAAGAAAAACTAAGCATTAGATCCCTTTAATGAAACCAGCGAATGTATACGAAATAAAGACGAAAAAAACGGAGAATGTTACACAAATACAAACAACAGGAGATAACAACAGGTGTCTTTCTACTAAGGACGATTCCCTCTATATCACTTTCTCTCTATCTATCTGTCAATATGTCTGTCTGTCAGCCTTTCTGTCTGCGTGCCTACATACATGCATGGATACATACATACATACATACATCATACATACATACATACATACATACATACATACATACATACATGCATGCACGCATGCACGTGGTTGGATAGCTGAGCAAGTAGATGGACGGTTGTTGGATATGTTGGTGTGTGTCTACTTTATATCGTCTCTATACATTTAATAGATGTCTACTTTCTCTAATTACTCGTCCAAAGCTGTGAATCTCTCTGAATCACTCTCAATCACATATAATGCAAATCGCTGATTTATCCACACCACATTACCTCCAGTTTTTCAATTTTCTGCTTCGATTTTTTTTCTTTCTCCATTTTTCTCTCTTTTTTTTTTCCTTCCAGGATTCTTCATTAGAAATTATTCTGCTAAACTCCTGTTGAGATATCTTTAAAACTTCTACTACCAGATATATTTTTTTATATCTTCTTCTTCTTCTTCTTCTTCTTCTTCTTCTTCTTCTTCTTCTTCTTCTTCTTCTTCTTCTTCTTCTTCTTCTTCTTCTTCTTCTTCTTCTTCTTTTCTTCTCCTTCTTCTTCTTCTTCTTCTTCTTCCACTTCTTCTTCTTCCACTTCTTCTTCTTCTTCTTCTTCTTCTTCTTCTTCTTCTTCTTCCTATTATCATTATTATTATTAATTCTATCATTATTATTATTATTATTATTATTATTATTATTATTATTATTATTATTATTTCATTTATTTCCTGTGTTTTTCAAATCGACCTCATTACAACCCATTTTCTTTTTTCATTCTATTCTACATCACAAACCAGCTCCACAATCTCCAAACGCCCCACCATCACCTATATCAACCCAGCATACCCACCACTCCTTGTAGCTCCTTAAATTCTCAATCACGTGGATAAATTTCTTGCTCGAATATAACTCATTGGAGATGGAGTGTTTCTTTTAATTTGCTTAAACTCATACATCTCATTCCTTTCTTTTCCATTTCATATTTTATTTTTTATTTCTGACTTTCTTTTTCAATTTACTTTCCTGAACAATAATCGTTCAGCAAGTTTCAATCAGCAATTTACTTTATTCATAATCTTTAACATTTTTTGCTTTTTCTCCTTGTATTCGTTATTCGACCGTCTTTATAATAATGTTACATTCTTTTCCTTCTTTCAACTTTTCTACTTCATTTTATTTATACTTTGTTGTTGTTTCACAATTTCCTTTTGATTTTCACATGTTCTCTTTCTTCTTAACATTCGTTCGTTCTCTTTTCCGTTCTGTGTTCTTACCATTTCCTTCATTTCTATCTTATACTTCCTTTAAATTTATTTCGTTTCCTTTTGTTTACTTATCTTCCTTTTATCACTTCCATTTATCCGTTTTACTTTCTTTCTCTTGTCATTCTATCTTTCTATCTACACGGCTGCACGCGCACACATACACACACATATTTAGAGAGAGAGAGTGTGTGTGTGTGTATTGGTGTATATATTTATAAATTATAGAAAAGTACCTGTATAACTGTACGCTTTCTCGTTCGTCTGTATGACTTCTCTTAACATCTTATTCTTCCAACACAAGAACCTACACGTTTACGTTGATCTATACTGCATCAAGTACAGAAGAATTCTTAGATGGAAATATGCTTTCTAATGCTGTGAAAAAATATTGGAATTATTGTTACCATATTGAACGGTGCTTCTCATATTTGCAAAATTCAGCCTTTTTCTCTTAGTATCCACTTAAATTTTATCATATGTGTAAGCAATGCAATTCATGATTTTTGTACCAATATATTTTATATTTTATTATTCAGAAAGCAATGATTTCTCATGCGTAAACATATTCACATATATGTTAGTATGTATAAGTATATACATGTATACATACGTATATACATACATATATACACACAGGTATATAAGTATTATATATATTTATATACCAATATCTCTATATGTGTCTATTTATATGTGTGCATGTGTGTAAGTGTGAGATGCTAACACAGACAAATCGTCAGAATTATTGAACGAGAGAATAAAGTATCCAACTTTTCAGAGAATCGGTTGCGTGGGTAAGAGATGAAGTGGAAAAGAAAATAAATGCACAGGGAGAAAGCGAAGATATTTTATCTAATTTATTAATTATTTCTGGTATAGGCTCAAGGCCTGAAATTTTGTGGAAGGGATTGATCAATTTCATTGACCCCAGTACTTGATTGGTACTTGACTTATTGACCCTGAATGGATAAATGCAAAGTCAGGTACAGTGAATTCGAACTCAGAGTGTCCTGCGTGTTAACGATTCTGCTAGCTCACTGCCATAGATACGTCTTTAATCCTTTCTTCAATAGAGCCAAAATGGGAAAGCTAGCAGGAAGAGGCCAGTCGATTACATCGACTCCAATGCTTCACTGATACTTATTTCATAGACTCCGAAAGGATGCTGATGGAAGTCGTCCCCAGAGCATGAAGAACTCAGAGCATGCAGACGGAAGTAATGCAGCTAAGCATTTTCACCTGCTGCCTAACGATCCTACTACCGCGACGCCATAGTTAACGTTAGAAGTGAAATCCCAGCTGTCAAGCGATGTTGGGGGATAAACACACACACACGCACACACATGCACACACACACACACACGCACATACACATGCATACACACACACACTCACAAGGAGACGTATATGCAATCGGTTTCCTTTAATTTCCGTATACCAAATCAACTCATATAACCTTGGTTGTCCCGCGGCTATAGTTGAACTCACTATAATTCTATTTAGTGAGATTGAACACGGAACCATGTTGTTGGGAAGCAGACTTCATGCCATTGTACTGCAGTCACTGGTGACTGCAGTACAATGACCAATGAGGTCAGGAATACTTATTGTTATTTGTTAATTATTTAATTATACAGCATATTTCAGTTACCACTCTATTAAAAGAAAACGCATTAAAAACGGAGAGAGTTTTAATTGCAATAGTTCTAAATTACGAGAATTAAAATAATTTATTTCACTCTATCTGTGCATATTCATATACAAGAAATTGAAACCAATTTAAATATTCAAATACACAATAATTACTGCTGTTTATGAGAATTGTATCAAAAGCAAAATGTTCACTTCCCCAAGTAAAATAAAACACTGAAAATACACAGAGAGATATCCAAGTGAAATGTTCATTTTGAATTTACCAATGTATTACCAGTCCGTTTGATTTCGATTTAAGGATCAGTCTGCGCAAGTACTCCAATTTATTTATTTCTAATAACCCCAAGTACTTATAGCCCGTCTCTTCTATCTGCTTCATAACCTCCCCCGGCGGTATCGTCAGCCCCTCCATCATGCCTCTCTTCAAGAATAACACGCCAAATTCTTCAGTCCGAACTCCATTCTGATATTAGCACTGAAAGTATACACCGTATCAACGAAGGAGCTGACTTGAAATTCATCTTTACCATAAAGTTTGAGGTTATCTATGAATGACAAATGGTTGACATTTTGTTGGCGGCTTTTGAATATATACCTAGCCCTTGGATTCCTCAGAATCAGCATTAGTGGTATCATGCACTGTAAAAAGATCAGTGGGGACAGGCAGTCCTTTTGGAAGATACCCCCTGATTTCTATTCCCCCTAAACTTCTTCCATATGCTGTCAGTTACGTCATCCACTTCAACATACTTTTTCCAAGCAAGCACTCAACATTCGATGCAATACCAAATAGGTTCATACATTTCCTAATCCAAGAATGGGGTATCATATTGTGCGCCTTACGATAATCGATTCATGACATGGCTAAATTACTTTTCCTCCTCCTTCAGTCTCGAAGTAGAGTTCTGTCTACCAAAAGTTGATACTTGGTACCTATCAATTGTTGCACAGTTTCTGCTACAGTTCATTTCACATATGAAGCCGAGGTAACTACTAAAACTGTCAATGTACTCAGAATTCGCTGTGTTATTAGTAGCAGCACCAATGTATGCAACAGCAGTGTTGCAACAATAGTAGAAACGATTAAAGTTTTTATCAACCCGAGTAGAGATTGTTAAAATTATAACTTTCAACGTTTACAGATAAAGGGATGAATACTATTTTTCTTCTTCATCAGAATGAAGTATCAGCATGTCTCCACTCATTCCCAGTTAGGTGCACACTGGCCAATAACATGATACCCTGGTGGACAGTATTATAAAAAGTGAGAAAAGCCTTGTCACTGATTTTTTCCCCATTATTTTTCTTTGTTTAATACTTTTCCTTTTTTCTGTCTTTCTTCCCCTATTAGTCTGTCACATGACTTCCTAAATGAACAACCTGGCTTTGAAATTTGGCGGGAGGGTATTATTCGATTACATCGACCCCAGTGTTTCACTAAATTTATCGACTAAAAAAGGATGAAAGGCAAAGTCGATCTCAGCGGAATTTGAACTCAGAATGTAAGGACGGACGAAATGCTGTTAAGAATTTCGCCCAGCGTGCTAACGATTCTAACAGCTCACTGCCTTAATAATAATATATTCATAATAATCATAATAATAACAATAATAATATTAATGATAGTTTCCCATTTTGACACAGGATCAGCAACTTCGGGGAGGGACTAAGTCGATTACATCGACCCCAGTGCTCAACTTGTACTTTTTAATAGGCCCCGGGAGGATAAGAGGCAAAGTTGACTTTCCCAGTATTGGAACTGAGAGCGTAAATGAAGGCGAAATGCGGCCAAACATCTTAGTCAGAATGCTAAAGATTCTGCCAACTCGCTAATAATACCAGTAGAGCAATAGCAGCGACAATCATTATAATATTCTTACAGTATCCTTATTAAGCAGTGTTAATAAACAGTTACACATATAACGCGGTGGTTAAAACCTGAATAGGGGTAACTTTGCCATGCAACGAACATTTTACAACTTATGTAAATGTTAGAAGAATAATAAGAATATGACAATCAACAACCAGATACGATTTTACATAGAACTGGAAGTACTTATCAGGGAACCCAAAACTATTCAAGTAGAAATGTCCATCTGTATAAGATGGGGGCTCTACTCTAATTCTCCCAATCTCTCTCTCTCTCTCTCTCTGTAATTCAAGGAATAAGGAGAAATAATAATATTATTACATATTATTTCATATTGCATATTTAATTTAAATTTGTCCAACTTAGGTTTCTCCTGTATGGCTATCTTGTAATGTGGTTTCATTGCTCCCAATTTGTTCTTCTGCTTAATGGTCTATGCAGCTTTATTGAATTTATTGAAGCTGTTGTACATTGTTGTAGTTTGAATCGATTTAAAATATGCTGGCTTAGGTAGTATTATGTTTGGTAAGAGACAATAATCTCTGAAAGCAATGACTTTGACGGGAACATTTAGAAACCTGATACGGTTATAAAAATGCGTTTTATTATCTTCTGTAAATATTCGGTAAACTGTTTTTAATTCAACAGAGCAAACCTATGATGGATGAATTAATACATCGAGATTGTATATCTCAAATTGTCTTAGGTTGTTCTTTACCATCCGATGCGGTTAGCCATAACTTGGATTATGAAGGAGTGCTTGAACGGTACTCGCCTTTTTATTGTATTATAAACTAGCAGTATCGCCCGGCATTGCTCGGTTTTGTTTTGACCCTTTAGAATTGGAATGTTTGAAAATTAAAAATGTTGCATTATGAAGCATGTTATTCTCTTTAAGTGAATATTTTACTGGTTTAAATACACCGAAAAATGGCAACACAACAGTAAAAAAATCATAAAAAATAGAGATTTTCATAGAAAAAAAGCACCCTTTTGATGTAAAATATTTTTGGTCTTAACATGCTCCAATTTGAATTTTTTCTTCCACAGAATGAAGAGCAAGCTTTCTTCTATTATACTCTCAATTTTGTTTAACTTGCGCCGCAGGCTCTTGGAGGAGATAGTGTTAGTTAAAGGCTATCAAACCTGCCATACACAGACAACTTAAGCTTTATATATATATATATTTTATTTTTCACGCAATTTACGCATGCTTGCACGCGTGGTTAACACAGTTCACGTCAAACAGATGACTGAGTAAAGTTCACTTTTCAATGCATGGGATAAGGCCTAAACAAACACATTATCGATTTTTGCACTTGCGAGATGAATTTCGGAACAGAAATAGCGCAGTTCAATTTTCATTCGCCTAAACTTTAAGTGACCCATTTTTGGTGGCTTTACGATTTTTTGGCTAGGAGGAGATGTGCCGGGAAGTTAAACACACAGGCATACACACATATACACACACAGACACACAAGTTGAGTTTTATATATATAGATTTTCGTAGCAGAAAGTCACGTAAGTGATCTAAATATCGAGTGTCTATATAAATGTTTCCTCCAGTTTTTATTAAAAGCCTGAGTTTTGTGAGCTCCATATATCGGGGTCCTCACCCATTCTAACTCGCATCGAATATGATCAGCAAGGTGTTGCGTTGATCCTTTCAGCCTTTTAATCAATTTGCATTGTATTTCAATGGGAATGGAGCAAGACTTACTCTTCCTCACCCTTTTCGCGTGCTTCTCTTGAGGTGTCTTCTTTCTGTTTTTGTGGGGTTGGTCTATTTCTTTTTCTTGCCTATCCAGCTGTGTACAGCAGGGTGCCATCATGTTTACATTCTGTTTGGTATTTATCGTCAGGAGGCAATCGAGAGCTGCGGTTGATTATGACGAGAGAAATAATGATTTGACTTTCTAATCGGTTTATGTGAAGACAGACGAATGAACGAGTCAAAAGAAATAAGTCAAAAGAAATTCATTGAATGAAACCGTCAAAAATATCAAAGGAAAATATGAGCAAAATAAACAAACTTAACAAATGACAAAATATCAAGAGACCTTCGTCTTTCAAAGATTTTAATCACCTGAAAGTTGAAACATTTCAAGAGAAATAAAAAAATTAATTAAAAGCAAGAATTTACGCAAGGCTTCGGAAGTTGATCAGTTTTAACAAATTTAACAAAAATCATTAAATTTCAAAGAAATTCTGAAGAAAATCACAACAAAATTATAAGTTTGAAAAAATAATATCTTGAAAGAACATAAATGATAGATTTAGTTTTTTCGGAAAATATCTAACTTTAACTGGTTAGTGCGATATGATTTTGAAACCACTTTAACAAAATACGCCAGCCACATATGCAAAGTATGTTGACATTAGCACAAATGTGACAAAAATTTTTCAGAAAAAGGTTTTCTTTTTTTAAAGAATTTCAGACTTATTTCATTTCAAATAAACATCGTTGATATTAGATCTTTTTGTCAAGGACACCAGTTATTCTTAATTATTTGTGATTGTTGACACCATATTTGCAATTATATATTCATATTTTGGCATAAGGTCCTAAGTGCAGTTAAAAAAAATCTCTGGTTGGTGCAAATTACCAGAGATTAATTTGTAGCGTAGATACCAAGAATCAATGCCAAAAATAAAACTATCATGAATAAATAGATGCAAAAATAAAATAATTTTCGGTTTGCAGCAGGGCTAATAATAGAGATGCAATAAAAGTGACTTGATATAGCCGCACCTAAAATATGTGTCATTAGAGTATTATATAATGTTTACTTACTATATTTATGTATAGTCGTTTTTTATTAACAATCGACAAAAGCAACTCAAGCTATTCAAGGGCTGAGAATTACTTGCATTGGAAATTATCAAACTTGATAATGAGCAATTTTTTTCCTCTGTCTTCCCTTCTCGGGATCTTTCCTTCTCCTTTGTTTCCGACGAAGAGCTCCGCTCGAAACGTTAAACCCTCCTTTTTCCCTTCTTTCCTGAGCGTCCAATAATACTATGTTTGTTCCACGTCCTCGCGTTGCTGTGTTTTTTTGTGTTTTCTTGTTTGGATTAACTTTAATATATATATATATATATATATATATATATATATATATATTTACATAAGTTTTGTATTCTATTTTCCTCTTTGGATCACCAAACGTATTTATGTATATTTCCATCTCTAGAGCTTTATCACGTCTGAAACTCCTCCCTCGATTCCTTCTGCCACTTTCTAATTTTGGCCAGTCGTGGTCATGTTGGCCCCATGTATCACGTGAGGTCATCTCGCTAGCTTATCTTTGGTCGGGCACTTGATATTGTCTATTACCTTGGTATTCCTTCTTGGATATAGTTATTTTATATTTTTATTCATGTGCTTTTAGAGGTACTCGCCTTTAATATGATGTGTGATGTTTAAGTTCTAAGATATTTTCCTAGAAATCCTAAGTTATCACTTGCGATTTGTATATTAATCCCTTCTGTTCGTCTCAGACACATAACAAAATATATTACTCAAACTTCATTCTTATAAAGTATTATTAGATATATATATACACACACACACACACACACACACACACATATATATATATATATTATATATATATATATATATATATATATATATATTTACATAAGTTTTGTATTCTATTTTCCTCTTTGGATCACCAAACGTATTTATGTATATTTCCATCTCTAGAGCTTTATCACGTCTGAAACTCCTCCCTCGATTCCTTCTGCCACTTTCTAATTTTGGCCAGTCGTGGTCATGTTGGCCCCATGTATCACGTGAGGTCATCTCGCTAGCTTATCTTTGGTCGGGCACTTGATATTGTCTATTACCTTGGTATTCCTTCTTGGATATAGTTATTTTATATTTTTATTCATGTGCTTTTAGAGGTACTCGCCTTTAATATGATGTGTGATGTTTAAGTTCTAAGATATTTTCCTAGAAATCCTAAGTTATCACTTGCGATTTGTATATTAATCCCTTCTGTTCGTCTCAGACACATAACAAAATATATTACTCAAACTTCATTCTTATAAAGTATTATTAGATATATATATACACACACACACACACACACACACACATATATATATATATATTATATATATATATATATATATATGTGTGTGTATGTATATATATATAATATATATATATGTGTATGTATATATATATAAATATATATTTTGTGAAATAGAAAGATGAATAATCTTGTTGCAGATTAATCAAAAGTTTAACCGATACCTTGGTAGCAAAAATCACAGCAGAAGACAGCACGGTTGGAGGTACAACCATATGGTGTTGCAACCATGCGTTGGTGCGGATAATTGAATTTTAATATTATTAGTGAATTGAAGAAATGGAGTTGAACGAAGATTGAACAGAAATCGTTTTATTGCATTCTACACGTGTTTCGAAAGCCACAATTTACCAAATTCCGATTGAATAAGGAGACCATATTGTGTCTTTCTCTTCAGGAAGAAAATATGAAATCCGTTGGAAAAAACAAAAACAGAACAGAGGCGGAGCAAAACAAATCGAACGAGGCTCCTAAGAGCCCATGGCCAAACTGTTCTGTTTTTGTTTTTTCCAACGGATTTCATATTTTCTTCCTGAAGAGAAAGACACAATATGGTCTCCTTATTCAATCGGAATTTGGTAAATTGTGGCTTTCGAAACACGTGTAGAATGCAATAAAACGATTTCTGTTCAATCTTCGTTCAACTCCATTTCTTCAATTCACTAATAATATATAAATATATATATATATATATATATATATATAGAAAACTCTAGATAAAGCTCTCTATATATAAAGCTCTAGAGATGGAAATGTACATAGATACGTTTGGTGATCCAAAGAGGAAAATAGAACACAAAACTTATATATATATATATATAAAATAAGGGGAAAAGAAAGATTCTAATGACAAATATGCCGAAAAAGACAAAATTGTCAATAACCATTATAATTTAAGCGTCTCGAAACAAGCCGATAGAAATTTCTTAAAAAATTCGTTATTACTGTATTGGTCCCAATTTCGGGGTTATTTGACAATTTTTGTCTTTTTCGGCATATACATATATAGTGTCAGGTCACTTTTGTGTGCTACTGGTAACATGTAACCCTGTACAACCTGTTGTATGGTCGGGCCATCGGCGACTAAACCGTTAACCCCACGAAGCTTGCTTGGTGAGGAAGGTGTTTATCGGTCACCCTGCGGGATGAAAAACAAAACCCGTCAAAGGGCGGAGGAACTCTTGGGAGTCAACGGCCATTCAATAAATGTGTGAGGACCTAGAAATACCGGGTATGGTGCCCAGGCGCGCAGAAAGCCTACCAGGGTGGATCAGACCCTTTAGTGTTGACTCTGAAAACTGATCTACGAGACGAAACACTCTTACAAGAAAATCCTGCATTCGTTTTATCATCTGACGTGTGGCACACCGTGCACCTGTACAGACCATGTTAATTCGATGGAGAGAGTGTGCTTTGTTCGATGGAGAGAGTGTGCCGGTTGTTCAGTAAACCATTTTCACTCAATAACACCTGAGGTTTGGCGCATCGATGTGCGCTTTTTTGCTGGGGGCGGGGTAGCTGTCTACTCTAGAAGACATTTTGAACCCACGAATACATGCAAATGTACCATTTGCGAGAAAGTGTGCAAGACATATGCTGGATTTAAAGTACAGATGCGGTGTCACAAGGCTTAGGAATTGTTGAAGGTTAGTTACTGAACCCTCATTCATCGTCTTCGATGAGAGAATCCACCACATATATATATATATATATATATATATTATATATATATATATATATACACACACACACAAGTGAGTCGGAAATCGAAAGAAGGGCATTCAACATATCTATGGGAATTACGAGTATGGATCAAAACAGTTTGATTCAGACTCTAATGGCCGTAAACTAGCGACACCCTTGAAACTCAGAGTACCAAGGAGTTTTGATATATATATATATATATATATATATATATATTGACACTGGTGAATATAAAAAACTGGAAATACGCTCTTTTACTAAGGCTAAAGATGCGAATGGAATGATGAAAAATTAGCTGTACTTTAGAACAGAGAATTGCGATATCTGTATTCTATCTCGAGACAGGGATATTTACCTTAATTCTTGTTCCTTAAATTATTCGTTAGTTTACATTTCTATATTTTTATACACGTGTAATCTGTAAGGTTCTATGTCAACGACCTTATATACTGGTATTCTTTCTTTCCAAATCAAATAAAATATTTTCTCACTCATAATAATCAGCAGTTTTCATAGTTTCAGCATCTATTAAAGATGAATTCTGACATCATAATACGATACCAAACTATTTTAGTTATCCATTACGGAGGTGGTATCATATATTAGTCATTTGTAGAAGCCATTAAATTCCATCTCGAATTATATCACTGGTGGCAAATATATGTAGACAAGTCAATTCAGATGTTGAAATTTGCGTATTAGCTTGTATTTAAGCATAAGACAAAGGCATTCACGCGATAGCAACACTTACATTCATCTGGTTACCTATTGTAATCTGTCAACAAGTCTAGCCACAATTATAACAAACAGATTATTGAATGCAACTATGAAAAAAAGTAAATTATTGCAATAATGGGAACAACACTTCCAAAGACAATACTTTAGAAAATGCCTTGGATGAACAGAAAAAAAAAAGCACTTTTAAATTGTTTTCTATAGAAATTGTAATTAGCGGGACGACAGCAGATGTTAATCGCTTCTGAATTAGCTCGTAAAGATAACATAATGAATCCTTGAGAGACGTGAAGAATGTCGAAGTCTGCAATGATATCTGAAGAAAGCGAATAAAACAGAGTGAGAATATAGTAATTATCATGGCAAAAAATGTCTCGTAGTAGTATTGTAAGGCAGTTCTTGTTGTCAGATGTTTGAGTGTGAATGCGTGATATAAAAAAAAAGGGAAAGAGACAGAGAAACATAGGAAGAAATGTATGATGTAAACCGCTTCGAATTTTCTCACTTGTAAATTCTCTTAAAATGTTACGGATTACACAAGTGAAAATAATTAGAACGTCATGTGTTTGTGTTTGAGTGAGTGTGTACGCATAGACATGTGTATATATATATATATATATATATTATATATATATATATGTGTGTGTGTGTGTGTGTGTGTGTGTGTGTGTGTGGTGTGTGTGTGTGTGTGTGTGTGTGTATCCGTTTACCAGGAGCGGGTGAAAGATATATACAAACACACGCACGCAATAAATACATAGATATATATACAAAAACATATCATGAGAGGAACTTTCATGCGCACGCTTGTTTTATATCACTATCGAGGAGAAAAATCCCCTCCAACTCTACCGCTAAGCCCACCAGATCCCGTGATTTCGATATTCCTTGTTCTCATCAGTCATGGAGGCTCGACCGCTAGAGGTAGCAGTGACTCACTTTCACGCCGGCGATATATAGAAAATATTCCCTAGAACAGACACTGGTGTAGCGATTAGCAAGTGACTTTGTTAAAAAAAAATACATTAGTGACGTCAATATGCAAATATACCGCGGGGTAATATTTATTTTCACTTAAACGTGGATGTTCTATTGCAACATATTGTAGTGCGGCAGATAACTTCAGAGAAATTCTCATATAGGCTTTTGGTATAAAATGCAAGCTTGTTTTACGTTGCAATCGAGGATATAAATCCCCTCTAACGCCAGCACCGAGACCACCGAAACACATGATTTTGCCCATCCTTGCTCTGATTGATGATGACTGCTCTACCGCTACAGATAACAGCGACTGATCTCTCCGCTAGTGATATATGTGTGTACATATATACATGTATTTATGTACACGCACATGTGTTGGACAGGTAAGTAGGTTTCTTGCATATGTTTCTAACTACGTCTCTCTCTTTTTACTCTCTTTTACCTGTTTCAGTTATTTGACTGTGACCATGCTGGAGCACCGCCTTTAGTCAAGCAAATCGACCCCAGGACTTATTCTTTGTAAGCCTAGTACTTATTCTGTCGGACACTTTTGTCGAACCGCTATATTACGAGGACGTAAACACACCTCCATCGGTAGTCAAGCGATCTTGGGGGGGATAAACACAGACATACAAACACACACCACACACACACACACACACACACACATATATATATATATATATATATATATATATATATATATACACATACATACATATATGCGACGGGCTTCTTTCAGTTTTTGTCTACCATATCTACTCACAAGGCTTTGATCGGCCCGAGGCTATAGTAGAGGACACTTGCCGAAGGTGTCACGCAGTGGGAATGAACCCAGAACCATGCGGTTGGTAAGCAAGCTACTTACGACACAGCCACTCCTGTGTGTATGATATCTACATTATAGTTGATTTTGTCCTCCGAGATTAACAAGAATATATATTTTTCAGATTCTTGGTAGCGTATTACAGAGACATTGGATTAAGCGTGTCCTATGCTTAATCTTAAATCATTTATTCGCAATTTCCTCACAATCACAGATTCTAATTCTTCTCTGCTTCTGTCACATATCCCTGCATCTCTTTATACTTACCTAGTCACTTCTCTAATATTTGCTCACAAGACACTTGCGTCCAACATGATTCCAATCAACCTTTCCTAGACGCAAAATTTGTGCTCCATCCACAGTGCAAGTCATAGCGTCTCTACACAGTTACATATACCTAACACCTTCTGTTCTGATTATTCAGAACGCAGCTTAGTTAACTTCATCATGTCATGCTACACTTGGAAGGTAATTGCACAATCCAAATCAATACTATTATCCATGTTCTTTCCTTTTTAATACAATTCACTTACGTTTTTTTTTACCCATCTTTTGTTCAACAGAAATGTTAAATTTGATGAGAATGATATACAAAACCACTAAGAGGAGCTGAGTACTAGGGATTCGCTACGCATAAGTTGCAATTCAGTCCGAGTTCAAGTAATCAACGCAACCTCTATCCTATTATCCGAACATTTTCGAGTATCAGTAATAACTGTGAGAGTAAATCTTCCTCTGTTTTCCATAGGTCTCTTCAAAGGTCGGTGACAAACTATCGGGTTTTTCGGCGGTTGGCAGCAAGTAATTCCACATGGATACACAAGAGCCAACCACCAGCGATAAGTCGGGAAACGGCGAAATAGCGATTTTTTGGCGACTGTAGAACGGCACACAGACCTCCCCACTAGTCTGATTTTCATCTATAAATGAGGTGCAATGGAGCAGCAGTATCACTCAAGTGCATGCAGCCGACCATCTGCCTCAACGGTGGGAGCGAGTGACATGTGACACCCAAATACAATATGCTCTTCACGATTCTGGAAGTATGTGGACGGTGGAAAGCAATGGGATAACATACAAGGCTCAGACAGAAGAGTAGACGGCCGGATATTCCTCTAACCCAGGCTGAGCTTCCATTCATCGGAGGCAAGAGTGTTTTGAGTCTTTGAGATGCAACTTTTCATTGCATTCTGAACGCTTCTGGGTTGTGGAAGACATCTTGCGTATGGTGGCCAATACGCGCTAGATGTCGGTTGGCGGCGGCAGACGGTGAAGGTAGGGTGGATACCACAAACGAAGGCAGCAGAGCTGTGCGGTGAAATGGTGATGTCATTTACCTACAGGAAGACGGATTGTGCGGTAGAGGAGGAGCCAGTTGACCTGCATACGGGTAGTACGCAAGCAGGTGCACTACAGATCCTGCTCGCTGAGGAAAGTTCGTAGTCTAGTATTACATATTCCACAAATACGCCGCTAAAGTATATTTTTTAAGAAGATTTAGCCGGCATTTTCAACAGGTTGAAAAACCACCTACACCATCCACTGTGTGTGAAGCTTGTATGTGAAATGTGCAGAATATATTGTAGTAGTATAAGGACACCCAAATTCAATATTTCGTTTTCGCTGCGAAACCAATGAATTATAATTATTTCCACTGGTTTCTGTTAAAAATTGATTAAAAACTGGTTATAAATAATTAAAAGCAGTGTATGGTAATTTGGGAAGAATGAATAATGACATGATTAGCTCTAGAAAAGTTGTGCGGCTAGACATAAACGAGTCACCTGGCATACTGATGAACTTCAGTGTCATTCTTTGATGCAAGTATTTCAGCACAGCATTTTGCTTGAGGATGACTACATCGCCTGCGACAAGTTTCAGATGAGCTGGATAGAGATGTGGGTACTTCTCTTCCACCGTGATGCAGAGGTGAAATCTTGAACTAATGATTTTTTAAAAATGCCTGTAGTAAAGTACTTGGATTTTATGTGTGAATTTATGTATGTAAAAAATGGGTAGTTATATGTATTTATATTGAACGTATGTTCTTTTATAGTAGAAGACGATGCAGGTACCATACATACAGCCATTATAGAAAACTCAGAGGTAGCAGAATTTGGTTAAGTAATAATGATTCACTGACCAACATCTCCATCAGCTCCTCTAGACAAGCAAATTAGGTTTTAAAAGAATAGTTGTTCGCACTGCTTCCAGTGATATTAGGAACGTTTGTTTACATACATCCTTAATATATTTACATATTTATCCTTAATACGTCTAGGAACGCTCGGACGCAAAATATGCTGGTCGTTGTAGTGTAAGTCACAGGAAAAGGATTTCTCCCTTTTAGTCAACAATGTGTTCAACACATTTGTTGCATCATCCACACGCGTCATTCTGGGGCAAGAGTATTTTGTTATTGTTTGGCAGATATAGGAAGCGATCAGACACAATTCTCTGTGCTGAAAGCTTAAATAGAGCCAGTGACTTTGGCTAGTCGCACAGTTCCGCTTACTTCTGGCTCACGAGACACAAGTCGAAACACTGGTCTGCTAGAATGATGTGCGTCGAATACACAGTTCTCTTAAAACGGAGAACTTATTCTCCTAACATATACGCTACAGTACCCAGAATCTTTTGCGGATGAACATGACTACACCTTTTAAGAATAGAAATCTTTTATCCTTTACTTTTTTCAGTCAGTTTCTGATGCAGCCTTGCTGGGGCACCGCTTGAAGAGTTTTAGTTGATCAAATCAAAGCCCAAGGATTTAGTTTGTTTTAGCCTGTTACTTACTCTATCGGTTCCCTCTGGTGAAGCGCTAAATCACGGAGACGCAAACACACCAACACCGGTTGTCAAGAGATAGTAGGGGAAAACACAGACATTCACAAATATATATATATATATATGGAGGCGCAATGGCCCAGTGGTTAGGGCAGCGGACTCGCGGTCGTAGGATCACCGTTTCGTTTTCCAGACCGGGCGATGTGAGTGTTTATTGAGCGAAAACACCTAAAGCTCCACGAGGCTACGGCAGAGGGTGGTGGCAGTCTCTGCTGTACTCTTTCGCCACAACTTTCTCTCACTCCTTCTTCTGTTGGCCTGCTCGCTTAGCCAGCGGGGTGGCGTCATTTGAAGCCTAAAACATTGCGAAGCGCATTGTAACCAGCGATGTGTAGCAACATCTGATAGCTTGGCCGGTCACAGTGATATATATATATACGACGGGATTCTCTTAGTTTCCCTCTATCAAATTTTCTCACCAGACTTTGGTCGGCCCGAGGTTATAATGGAAGACACTTGCCCATGGTGCCACGCAGTCTGACTGAACTCGGAACTAGGTGGTTAGGAAGCAAGCTTCTTACCACACATCCACATCAATATGCAAATATACATTCCCGTTTTCGCTGTAGAGGCTACAAACAGCACTTTTTCTTTTTTCTTTTATTTCCTTTTGTAAATCCAGGATAGTGAATTAGAGAGATTTAATTTCTATCTCTAAAAGATAGAAAGACAACGTAGAAACGCCACCATTGGCTTCATCTGCATAATTCATAAGCATTGCTAAAACGACAAATAAATAAAAGGTTTTGACGCCAGAAGACGGAATATAACATCATTACTTCCTTTCACATTCTCAGGAGTCAAGAACTACAGTCGTTGAAATGAGTGTGATACTTTATTCCTTCCATTTTCTGATGCCAGACAACTGTATTTCAAATAGGTTTCTCTTCTCTTGATAATATATACATTTAAAAAAATAACCTAACAATCTCATTAGGAAATCATAGAATCTGATTTATATGGTGCAACAAAAAGCATTTTACTTTCAACTGTCAAAAGCAATAAAACACTTGAAAACAATTCCCATAGCTGACACCACAGATTTCTGTATACGATTCAGATGTTCTTGTGTTAATTCCCGAATGACGTTATATCTACAATTCTCTGTTTCTGCTATCCCCATAGCTTATAATAAACAATATATGTGATTGCATCATTCATAAAAAAAAGTTTTGCAGAACTAATTTGAGTTACGCACATCAAATGAATACAAAGAAACAAACGTACCCACCCAAACACACAACAACACACTCACATGTATAGACAAACACATGCACACAAAACACATATGTACACGGTATGTATATGTATATATGTGTATATGTATATGTATATGTGTGTGTGTGTATGTGTGTGTATGTGTGTACGCACACACACATATGCGTTTATGCGTACTTGCGTGCTTGCGGATAAATACACATTATGTATCATAAGGTTTCTTCTTTGATTTGCTTTCACACACATATTTCTCAGTCTCCTCCCCATTGTTTTTCCTCCTCCTTCTCTTCATCCAAACAAACTCCCATATCAGCTTCTGGTTTCTATTCCCGAAAAGATACCTAACATTTATTTTCTATAACCACAAATCTTACCAGATACCACCATCGCTCCTACCACAGTAGGAACGTCTTTCGCTGCAACTACTTAGCCTAATATAATATATGCACCCCAATCTTCCCTCAGCAATGTTATCTACTGTAGTCATACAAGTCACCAACTGGCTGACTTATTCACGAAGCGCCTCAGGGAGTACAACATGGCAACGAAGCGCCTTTCTCTTGACATTTCCGCGACGCAGAGTATTCCCACAAAACATCTCGGTCTTCGGTGTAGATAACATTCCTGGATTTCCCAACAGTCTTCTCCAGAGCGAATAAAATCTGGACGCATTTCGGTCTCTATTAGTCTCTGTTCTTCTAACATCGTTCCCTTACCTCTCCACTCGTCCCATTTTCATAAATCTTTCACCACTCCCACCCATTTTGGTCACTCTTTCCTCTGTGCCACTTAACCATCTCAATTTCCTCCTCCTCCTAGATGCTCTCAATCCCCTATTCATATTCACTACAACCTACGCTATTACTTAGTTCTTCTCATACCCGCATCATTTTCGTTTAATCACACCTGATGCCGCCAAAACTCCAGACACACCTCATCTCTTCCATAACCTTACATCCTTAACACTTCATGTACACCAGCACATCCACACATTAAAACCAACAAATACCTATTTTCCGATACATGCCCACACAACTCTACTTCTCAGTACTGTATACCAAGGCATATTCACAACGCATTCATATTGTTATCATTGTCCAATCTACTCCTCTCACATACACACATACACGCGCGCACACACAAACACACACAGATAATTCATATATTTTTATCTCCACTTGTTTTGTTTTTCTCTTGACAAACGAGTGTGTGCTTTTGTGTTTTGGAGGATTTTTGTCTTCCTGCGTTTTTCCTTTCACCACGTGACCACCTCAATTCTAACGCCTCAATATTCGATTTTATTTTCTTTTAACTGTGTTTCCGTACCCCTGCATAATTTATCACTAGATTTTGCCATTTTACCACACTTCGACTCTTACCGCTTGCTCCTACCATGTATACTGTATTAAAAGTCATTTTTCTTTCTGTTTGCTCTCTACGTCTTACATACCCTAAACGTACCTAAGCCATCACAAACTTTTCATTTGTCAGCCAGTTATCTCTGCTCACTATTTGACAGCGCAATGAATATCTTATAGAATATTTATTATATTACTCCTAGTGTTAACCGTCCCCAAAAATACCCAGCAGATAGACTTCATTGTCTTTATTTCTGTCGCTGTTGGCGGCTTTTCTCAACACTAGTATCACCGTCGCCGAGAGTAACAGCGGGGCCGCCAATATAGGCAACTGGCAGAAACGTTAGCATGACGGGTGAAATGCTACCGCTGTATTTCGCCTGCCGTTACGTTCTGAGTTCAAATTCCGCCGAGGTCGACTTTGCCTTTCATCCTTTCGGGGTCGATAAATTAAGTACTAGCTACGCACTGGGGTCGAAATAATAGACTTAATCCGTTTGTCTGTCCTTGTTTGTCCCCTCTGTGTGTAGCCCTTTGTGGGTAGTAAAGAAATAGGTATTTCGTCTGCCGTTACGTTCTGAGTTCAAATTCCGCCAAGGTCGATTTTGTCATTCATCCTTTCGGGGTCGATAAATTCAGTACCAGTTGTGCACTAGGGTCGATGTAATCGAGTTAATCCCTTGTCTGTCCTTGTTTGTCCCCTGTAAGTTTAGCCCGTTGTGGGCAATAAAGAAATAAACTGGTACTTAATTTATCGACCCGGAAAGAATAAAAGGCAAAGTCGACCTCAGCATATTCTACCAAAAAGCGATATTCTACCAAAAAGCGGCTATTCATGAACGTTTTTCCTTACTTCATATCATCTCACTCCATCGGTATCCAAATGATTAGAAACCTGGGAGGAGGAATCTCAAGCAATCGTTTCCCGAGGCTACTACAATTAAACGCGAGGTTCTACATTTACCAGGAAGTTCTCGATGTCCTGCTAACCGGCTCTGGAGGGTGCTTACGTAAAAATCTGTCATCGATAAAAGCCCGTAGTAATTGACATCAGTGCTCATGAGCAAGTCTCTGTATACTTCGGGGTCGATTAAATAAGTACCAGTTACACACTGGGGTCAATATAATCGACTTAATCCGTTTGTATGTCCTTGTTTGTCCCTTCTGTGTTTAGCCCCTTGTGGGTAGTAAAGAAATAGGTATTTCTTCTGTCTTTACGTTTCGAGTTGAAATTCCGCCGAGGTCGACTTTGTAGTTCATCCTTTCGGGGTCGATAAATTAAGAACCAGTTGCGTACTGGGGTCGATCCAATCGACTGAGCCCATCGCCAAAAACTTCGCGCCTTCTGCCTAGAGAAAAAAAGAATATAGGCATTGAAGTCCATATTCTGATCAAGCCTAACATTCCTTCCGAACAATTGAGCAAAGTACTCGGGAGAAGATCTCGATCGAGTTGCGAGCACTCATAATAGTCCACCAGAGACAGAATGTGCTAGGATAAATTGAAATGGCTTCGTTTGTTCGTGTGTTGGAAAACATACTTTAGCTCTGACAATGCATCATTCATGCAACTAGCTGCAAAAATTGATCAAATATCAAAATATCCACAATTAAGTCGGTTGTGAGGTTTTTCCTAAGCATCCCTAAGTCTATCTCTACATCTATACACTAGTTTTCTATATTCCAAATTCTTTACTAAACCCTTCCGAATCTACTCTAATCGCTCTTGTTAGAGTCAACAGTCACCTGTTGCTCTCCATTTGTTAACGCTTGCTTAAATAACTCCTTAATCCAGTTTATGGCAAACTGACGCGTCGGAAACAAAATAGTCAGATTCCTGTAGCTAGTGTGCCATCTACGAAACCTATATAGGGCGGTTGAACATTGGATAAACATCAACTCTGAAAACCTACGTTTCCCACTTACCTCATTCCTATGGAGTGCTAGGTGTTCTATCCTTTTTGCTATTTGTGAGTAATCAAACAATTTTTTTCCATGGTAATGTATTTTACCACGTTTACGTGGCTGTTCTATGCCGAACAAATATTACCACATTTTAACCCCAGGAACACATCTTTTCCCGCCTTTTAATATATACATTAGCTTGTTGATCAGCAACTGATTGGCGCTTCTTTGTTTATGTATCGTGAATAAGGACGGAAAGCTGCCACCCCCTCTAGCAGGCAAACTTCCAATACTGCAAATGGGAAGGAACCTAGAAACCGGTGGGTCTACTGATTTTGCTATGCGGGAATTGGAGTGGTTCGCTCCGTTACTCGCAATATATTAGACACAAGTTGTGTGTCGTTAACCAGCGGGAAAAGATGTTCTCCTGGGGTTAAATGTAGTAATATTTGTTCTACATAGAACAGCCAGGTAAAAGTGGTAACAGACATACTGTATAGTACTTTTACTATGTGAATCTTTTTCAGAGATTTTAAAGCCATCTACTTTAGCTTGTTTTTCCATAGTCATTTGTAAATATTCCTGCGTGTCTCCTGCTCTGACGAGATATTTGATTCTTTTTTAAAGTTCTGTATACGCCTTTTGATGTGTTAATGATTGTTATATGATAGTATGCTATTTGTCAATGTAGCATAATTATAGTTTGTGCTACTTGCATTTTGATGTAATTCATGAAGATTTTGTTGCAAATGTCCGTACCAGTGGAGTTAATGATTTCTTTTTTTTTCTGTTTGAAGATGTTCTGTCTTTCTTTGTGTGAATTAAATCGTGTTTCTGTTTGTAATGCAATGTTGTTGTTGTTGTTGTTGCTGTTGTTAAGCAACAAGACGGGTAAGGGTGATTAGGTGATGGTCTAGGGTCTTGTTATAGTCGAGGGCTCTTCGTTGACGCCCGACACCACTGGGAGGTGGCCCTCGAAGTCGCTGGAAATGGAGACCTCCAGGTCAAATTCTTGAACGGCTGCTGCTGCTGTTGATGCTTGTGTTACTACTTTCAACGTTGTTGCTGCTGTTATTATATATTATTGATTGATATTGTAGTGATAACTACGGTAATAGATAGTTTTCTCTGGTTTGCAATTCTGTGGATGGGGGCAGCAGTATTTTGTTTTACATATTGTTGGTCACCTACTACAGTTCTTACCTCTACTACTGTTGCCCCTATTATTGTTACTGTTATTGTCGATACTGTCGCTACTTCAGCTAACTGGTTAGTACTATTGCCGAGGTGTTTTGTGGTGGGATGTGTTTCATCCTCTTGATTTGCTGGTCCGCCATTCCAAGAGGGAAGTCTGGTAGGCATTTTCATAATATTTCATTTACTTTTTCAGAATTTAGTTTTTCTAAAAAAAAAAAAAGAACGAAACAATGTATTCTGAATTCCCTTGCAGTCCTGATAAAATTCGTAGGTAAGTAAAAAAAAAATCCAAACAACGGAGTCTTTTAATAAAGGTAAAACGAGAAACACAAACATGAGATATTTTTGCAATTTATCCTGTAGAAAATTTAAACACGTAAATATTTTTTTCCTAAACAATAGATCTACTTATTTCGGTTGCTGACTTATTCAGGAATATACAAACACTAGCGCCCCTGACGATAATATTCTCTGAGAACGCACAAAAGCCATTTTCAGAGTTATTTGCTTTGAATTGTTATTATCTCATATGTGATTAGCGTGTTATTACGTAACATGCTTCACGAGTTTTGTATACATACCTAATTACTATTTCCTTCTTTGTTCTATATACTTTGGAAACACATTGAAGCCCTTTTCAGGGCTACTTTATTTGAATTCTTACAATCAGGTTACTAATTTCATGTGCTTACATAACTGACTTCACAATTTGGGTATTCCTAAAAACAAGATATTTTTATAAAGACAGTTCGGTATTCTCTGTAAATGCACAAAAACCGTTGTAAGGGCTACTTACCCTATATTGTTGTTATTGGATTAGCAAACAATTCTGAGAACGGAACCAAGAAATAAGCCCTGCTTTCTCAGGAACTACCGGGTACGTCAGTTAGTATGTATATATATATATATATATACAGAGAGAGAGAAAGAGAGATAAAGAGAGATATAGATGATAGATAGATAGATAGATAGATAGATAGATAGATAGATAGATAGATAGATAGATAGATAGTTAATGTGTGTGTGCATAGATGTAAGAGTTTGTGTGGTCAGATTAGGATTATTTTTTTAAAGTAATGAACTATGATGCAAGAAAGAGAATCAAATATTGCTTTACAATAATAGACGAAATTATCCTTATGGCATCTTATTGAAATATGTCGGGTATCAAGAATTTCATGATTTTTTTAACGGAATGTTCTGTAGCAATTGCTTAGAAACTATCGATTTATCGAATTTTTTTTTTAACTCACAGTATCACATATGGGAAGCTCCCATCGTATATATATTTAGTATGCAGAGCGCTTCACTGAGTTATTTTCCCTTAGCAACATTGTTGACATTGTTAACGAGAGGCGGTTAATTCATTGTATATATGTATATTCATGTATATATATGTGAGCTTGTGTGTGTGATTGTGTGTGTTTTTGACTGTGCATGTATATGTATAAACACACACACGCATATATATATATATATATATATATATATATATATATATATATAATATATATATATATGTATATATATAAAGGGAAAGTTTACGAAAATAAACAAAAGACGAAGACAGGTGGTGTACAAAACAAACAGATGTATTTGTATAGCGCTCAGGAATAGAAAAAATCTTTTACGTTTCGAGCCTACGCTCTTCTACAGAAAGGTACACAGAAAAAACAAGGAGAGAGACAAGGAGAGAAAAAAAAATGTGTGTAGTGGCTAACACACATATACATATTCATATACATACATATATATCTATTTATATATGTAAATGTATATATATATATAAATATATATGTTGATATGTGTATATATATATATATACATATAAATATATATGCATATATATATATATATATGTTTATATGTGTATATATATACATATATATGTATATATACATGTATATTTACTTATATACACATTTACATGTCTATATATATATGTATATATATACATTTATACATATATATGTAGATATATACATACACACACATTACGCGAATATATATACGCATACACACATATGTATGCCGTGCAATATATGGATTCTTAGAATCCTGTAGCAATAACAATAAAGCTGTTTTTAATGGATCCGGCTATATACTACAGAGTAATCTAATACCGTGGAGTGTAATGCAGAATCCCTTACAGTTGATATCCAGGAGATCCATTCTAGAAACTTCTTTTACGGGGAGTACATTAGTACAGATGAATTTATTTATATCATCACTTAATATCCGTAGCATGGCGATCGTTTCGCAGCCTTAATTAAGAAATATTAATTTTAGTGTATAATAAATTATTTTAGTTTACATGCCTGCATTAATATGCTTGTTATACATTGATGAGTACTATTGTACATTTTCAATTTAATGCACGAATAGAAGGACAGCTTATCAGATTGAAGTATCATAGACAATGAACCTTTATATTTGTATGCATCTGGCAGACATAAGAAATTGGTGTAACCATGATGTTACGGCGATCAGATGAGCTAGCTTTCTAGATTTGTGCAATGTATAACATGCATATTGAAGCAAACCTGTAAAATGAAATAATTTATTACACAGCAAAAATGAGATGATGAAGGCTTGCAAAACGGTTTTCATGCTACTAATGTCAACAGGGGAAATACATATATTCTCAGATACCTCCTGACATTTTATAATCTAAATATCTATGTGTGTGTGTGTGTGTTTGTGTGTATGTGTCATTATTCAGTTTATTACAAGATTTCTTGCCGATGGGGAAAATACTGGTTTCTAACCTATATCGAAGGATCCGTTTTACCTCCTACAAGTATTAATATTTTGCGATGGAAATGCGGTGAGCTGGCAGGACCGTTAGCACGTTTCACCCGTCCTTACGTTCTTAGTTCACAATTCGCTGTGGTAAACTTTCCTTTTCGTCCTTTCGAGACCAATAAAATAATAACCAGTTGAACACTGGGGTTGATGTTATCGTTTCACCCACTCCCACGAAATTGCCGGCCTTGAGCCAAACTTTGAAACTAATATTTTACGATGGTAATAATAATATTCAAAAATGGAAGAGCAAGAATCTAGTCTGTCAGCGCTTTGAAATTGCTATCAAAGTGTGTTTTCCGATATTGCTCCGATTTTCGGGTACAACTTTAAATTACTTGGTGGCAGCAAGTTTCAACGAATGATTATGGGCGTTTTTTCAGCGTATTAACATGAATTCCAGCTCATGTAAGAACAGTCAGTGAAGTGTCTCTTTCCTTGTATTTACATTCATAACAACAGAAGCATTGGTTTAGATTTTGAACTGCATTCAATAGAGGAGAGCCCGTATAGAAATGTTTAGCTCTTGAGTCAATGCTAAGTCACTATTGTTAACAGGTCCATTCTGGCCCGGAGAAGTAGTACCTATTTCTTTATTACCCACAAGGGGCTAAACACAGAGGGGACAAACAAGGACAGACATAGGTATTAAGTCGATTACATCGACCCCAGTGCGTAACTGGTACTTAATTTATCGACCCCGAAAGGATGAAAGGTAAAGTCGACCTCGGCGGAATTTGAACTCACAACGTAACGGCTGACGAAATACTGTTAAGCATTTCGCCCGACGTGCTAACGTTTCTGCTAGCTCGCCGGAGAAGTAGTACCTGTTGAGGCACCAGTTATATGTTAACTAGCATGGGGACCACTCAGAGTGAATGACCCATAGCTCTCTTTAGAACTTCCTTCTAGGAAAAGGCAAAATGAAAAACACCTGAAGTGTGTGTGCAACATTTATTTTAAATTTCTCTCTTTCAGAAATTAAAGGATTAGGTTTGAATTTAAACAAGTGTTACGGAAGCAGTAAAATAAGCATTTCGCGTGAAATTCCACCACACTTTTGCTTTGAAGGTAGCACACACACACACACACACACACACACACACACACCACACACACACACACACACACACACACATACAAACACACTCACATACACACACATACTCGGCTCCGTGTCATGCAATACCATATGTTTCTGTGATTTGAGATAAAATTTCCATAACTCACAATCATTCTGTACCTATATGAGTATTCTTTCTATTCCAAAATTATCTCCAAAACTCTTAAGCATATCAATTCAACATTAACATAAAAGCAAAAAATTATTCTTCTCTCAGAAAGAAGAATACTGCAAATTCTAATAAAGAAATAAGAGTTTGAATATGATACCTCATATTTGAATCCTTTATTAGTTGCATCAAATCAGCTGCGGTCATGCTGGGGCAGTTATTTAACCTATACAAGAAAGTAGTGATATTAATTTAAAAACCTCAGCAATTGGTTCCTACATTATAAATCAATATCTGGTAAATTATATGTAGCAATAGTAACAGTAATAACCCTCTTGGAAATGATAATTAAAGCGTATATATAAAGTGTGTGAATATTTGTAAAATCTTTCAATCTCATAGAATAAATTATTAATGCCTCTGCTATTTCATTAATGTTTATTTTAATGAGAAACATTATACTTGTTTCCTGAAATTCTTTAGTCTATATATTTAAGATATATTGAGCTTTGTCGATTGATGACATTACAATACATTGTTAGAAACTGTATCCTGTTGATGTTGTGATTCTTTATTGTATTTTTGCAAGAACTCAATAATTTCTTCAGCAAGTGAAATAGATAAAGCTGATTTGTTGAATGATAAGCGTATGTTGATAAAAATTGCCATGGAAACAACAGAAATATATCTGTACATCTTCATTGGATATTATCTAAATCACGATGTAACATTTATGCTGAGTTATAGATCTATTAGCCATTATTCGAAGAAATTCCGTATATATGAATGTACGCACACACACACACATACACACATTAATATATACATTCTTACTCATATACATTCATATATAAGTATATATTCATGCACAATTACCATTCGTATATATGTCCATACATTCATATATATATATATATCTCTCTTTATATATATAAATATGCATATATATATTAATATATATATATATATGTGTGTTTGTGTGTGTGTGTGTTTATATATATATGTTTAAATATATATATGAGTGGTTCAATATGAGTATAAAGCTATATGTGTGCATGCATCTATTTTAAACAAAAAAGTAATTGCTTCAACACGATGAATTGGAATCGAGGAGCTTACAACGAAGCCCGAGAATGAAATCACGCATATCTTACCGAGAAACGAGTTAATTTAGCGAGATTTTGAAGCAAATACATAGGGCAGTCTGTCAACTATTATTTTTCCCCTTAATGTATGCTTTCGGATAATATATTTCTAACATTTAAACAATCATTAAAATCTTAATAGCACTATTTATATTAATATATAATGCTACTTAAATAGATAGATATTTGCCCACATATATATGGAGATCTAATACAATATAAGGCAGGTAAAATAACAGAACATACTTTATTGCATATGCCACCCCAAAGAAGAATGTATTCGTGGATAGAAAAATCTCATAGAAACAAAATGTTATGAGCGAAAGAAGCGGCTGTCACAAGCCAAGTGGTAAATACCACGTTCACTCAATCAATAAACATAGCGATTCATCTAGTGGCCTTTAAGCAATGGTTTGAATCGTTTGAAGATCGCCTCTTCATTTCTTAGGTTGCTGACCTTTCTATGAGTTGGCTTGTGCGTGGTTATTGCGGTCTTCTCAGATCATTTGTCTAAGAGGTTTTGTAACGAACGCTGCGACCATATCAATAATTTTATTTATTTATTTGTTTATTTATTTTGTGTAACAGAAAATAATACTGTTTGTTAATAATTACAAACACAAAACTTTTCTTCCTTGCATTGAATGCTAACATTGCATAAGATCGACAATAATGGCCTACAAAACATATTGAACAGTTAGATAGGATGTGTGGAAATGTGTACACTATTTACTCAGTAGATGTTCCTGTAACTTGTATCAAAACAAAAACAAAAAGACATATAATCGAAGAAATTTACCCCGATGCCTTCTTTACCTACATATATCAAGGCCAAATTTGAATCAACACATTTTCTGTTTTAGGAGTATATTTAGCTTATTTGATGTGTATGTGATTTGTGATTCCAACCGTATGATTAGCGAAATAGAGGCTCCTAAAAGTGGTTCCATGATACTCTCGCTTCCACAAGTGATAACAAACTGTTGTCCTTTCATTTGAGTGCTTTTTATTAATAGGTGCCAATGACAAATAAATGGATTAGACCCTACCCCTGCCGTACAAACATCTGTGTGTGTGTGTGTGTGTGAATATACATAGATATGTAGATATATATAGATAGATAGATAAGAATGTATGCACGCACACACACACACACACACACACACATATATATATATATATATATATATATATTATTATATGTAGAAAAATACAAACTGTGACAAGAACGTAAAACATTTAGATGACTATACAAAAAACACGGACGGGACATTCGAAGCCTTCAATCTTTAGTCAAGAACCGGATCATCGTAGCAATTTCGGCTGATTAATCTTGAGATCGCTCCGATCCGGCCAGCCCCAAGGAAAAACTAAGCTACGAGCATTAGATTTCTTGGAAGAAGGATCGAATGTATACGAAACAGGGACAGAAAAACGGACGATGCCACACGAATATAAAATACAAAAAACAATAATGAAATAGAAAAAACAATAATGAAATAGAAAAAACAATAATGGGAAAAACAGGACGAAAACAGCGGGTGTCTTACGACTAATAAACAGTACAAGTTTAGCTGCGGTATTTGGAAAAAATGCCTTTTCGGCAGACAAAGACAACGATGTTTTCATATATATATATATAATATATATATATATATATATATATATAAATATATGTGTGTGCGTGTGGTGTATATATATAAGTATATACATGTATAGATATACATGCATATTCATATCTATATGTATATATCTATATCTGTATGTACGTATGTATATATGTATCTGTCCATATATCTCTGTATCTTTATACACTCACTCATATCGATACATACATACATACATGTATATATATATATATATATATATAGAGAGAGAGAGAGAGAGAGAGAGAGAGAGAGAGAGAAGAGAGAGAGAGAGAGCGAGAGAGAGTGAGAGAGATAATGCAGTAAAACAATGCTAAAGGAAAATGTGTGTTTTTTTTTAATATGTTTCTCCTTCAAGAAAGTTGGAATGATATACAGAAATAACTGGTGTCCTCCTTTTACCTGAGGTAACGTTATTGAGAACGAAAGAAAATAGTATTGAAAGTTGTATATACATTATACGTATATTTCTTCCTATATCTTATTCCCATCGATTTCATACCTGTTTTTTGCATATAATTTATTATGTCGCAAAAGATGTGGGTAAATAGATGAAGCTTTAAGTAAAAATAACCATAAACTTGTCCGCAATTAGTATAGGCTTTTAATTCTGAGCTAGGATATACCATCTATCATAAACCAAAGCAAATTACTGTAATTATGTCTGCATGTATGCGGGTTGTTGTTTTTTGATACGGGAATTTATGAGCGAACACATAACACTAGATACCTTTTAGGTTCATACTGTGATCATAATTGCCTTTTAGATATTCTGTACACGATTCTTAATAAATGAGATTTATGTTCAACGAAATGTTTACGCATTTTATTCATGGAACAAAATCTCAACAACGTTTGTTTGGCGTTACATGTCAAGGTTGATTGACGTAGCACACCAATTTACAATGGCTTGCTCCATTTCAAAAGTATTAGCTTCAACATATTTTATTATATCAAAAAGTTGAAAAATAATCATCAAATTTCTGTATTCTCCTCGCTTTTTTTTTCTTTCCAATTTGGTTTCAAATGAGAAAAAAGGTTAATAGCAAACGAACAAAAAACAAACCATTTAGACTTTTTTTAGAATGAAGGTGTGCGAAAGCAATCTTCAACGTACTCAGCATGAAATACGTCCACACTAATGCTTTCACATACACATATAGTCACAAATACATACAATCACACATACATATACACATATATAGTGTGGAGTTTTTTTCAGTGAGTGAAACACTGACATTATTTCTGTAATTCTTCATTAAATACATTGCTCTATTAATGTTATACCAGCAGATTTCTTACTGAGTAGAAGGAAAAGAAAAATACTTTCTAGTTAATGTGTCTATTAATGCATTTCATATATTATTTTTATATACTGTCCCGGAAAGATCGACAACTAAATGGTTCCATTTATTCTAATGCATCAATAGAAATGCATTATCATCCTTACTTTTATGTTCCATGAAGAATAAATATATGCAGCATGCTACAGACACATATGCAGATGCACGTACGCATACGTACATAAGCATAATCACGTATGAATAAATACTTACAAACAATATGGCGTATACATAGGCATATATCCGGAGAAATTCCGATCACTCTTCGTTAAAGCTGATTTTATAAACAAATAATCAAACAGTAATTATGCTTGCTAGTGGAAATAATGATAACAATAATAATGATAATAATAGCAACAACAACAACAACAATAATAATAATAATGATAATAATAATAATGATAATAATAATAATGATAATAATAATAATGATAATAAATAATGATAATAATAATAATGATAATAATAATAATGATAATAATAATAATAATAATAATTATAATTATCATTATTATTATTATCATTATTATTATTATATATATAACAATAACAATAATGAGGATGAGGATGAGGATGGGAATGATGGTGCTGAGTCCGATGATGAGGATGGTGATGGTGATGGTGATGATAATGGTGATGGTGATGGGGATGTGGATGATGGTGGTGATGATGGTGATGATGATGATGATGATGATGAAGCTGATGATGATGATGATGATGATGACGATGATGATGATGATGATGAATATGATGATGATGATGATGATGGTGATGGTGATGGTGATGATGATGATGAGGAGGAGGACGACGACGACGATGACGATGAGGGCTGATGGTTGGATGGCTGTCTGGCTGGCTGGCTGGCTGGCTGGCTAGATGGATGGATGGATGGATGGACATTTAGATGGATGGACGGACGGATGTAGGTGAGACATGACATAGATAACTGAAGAGAATAATAAATAATAATAAAAACAATTAATGTTCGTAAAGTAAAGAAAATAAACATGCTCAACATCACTTTATAGCAACACTGGAGAATAGGATGTTCATTGTAAATTAATGTATTTCTGGAAGAGAATAAAGTACACTAGTAGTGAAAAATAAGTGAATAAACAATAAACCACCAATATTTTTGAAGTAGTTAAAACTTCGAAAGGAGTGATAATTGTTGAGCTTCGAAATATAAAGATCAAATAATTTACTTTATCTGGTCTATATTTTATAGGTGCAGGAGTGGCTATGTGGTAACAAGTTAGCTTTCCAACCACGTTTTTCCGGGTTCAGTCTCACTACGTGGAACTTTGAGTAAGAGTCTTCTACTATAGCCTCTGGTAGACCAAAGCCTTGTAAATTATCCTCGGGTAGGCCAAAAGACTTGTGAATGAATCTGGAAGACGGAAACTGAAATAAGTCCGTAGTATATATATATAGTTAATCCAAACATGAAAACACAAAGAGAAAACACAACAACACGAGGACGTGGAACATGTATAGTATTATTGGAGGCTCAGAAAAGAAGAAAAGAAGGTGGGTTTAACGTTTCGAGCGGAGCTCTTCGTCAGAAACATAGGAAAAAGAAAGATCCAAAGAAGGGAAGACGGAGGAAAAAAATCGCCAACGGTACACACGAGGTCACATACATATATACTATATATATTCATACATGTATTATATATATGAATATATCAATGTGTGTATGTCTTTATGTCTGTTTGACATGCATGACCGCTTGTCAACCGGTGTTGGTGTGTTTACGTTTCCATAACGTAGCGGTTCGGGAAAAGGGAATGATATGATAAGTACTAGGCTTTAAAAATTAAGTCCTATGGTCAGTTTGTACTATTAAAAACCTTGAATTTGGTACACCAGTGTGACCGCAGTCCGATGGCTGAAACATGGAAAAGATTTCAGCTTCCAATAACTTTCGATTGGAATGGATATAGTACTTCTTATATACTAGTACTATATTTAATTTAGTTAGCATTGGTTCTTTCAGCGACATTTTGGTTTGATGCCTGGAAGTCAAAAATCAATATACTTTAAGAGTTTCAAATAAAATTTAAAGGGTCATAAACCAAACAACATTATTACGATATTTAATGATCAGCTACAAAGCTGAAGCTAAATGACGTAGCAGGATGCTACAAACGTTGTTGAATTAGTAGAACTTGAAATTTAACGAATAAAAAGCATTGATCAGAAATTCTTACAGAAGTAGAGAGGATTTGTCATGTTCATTTAAATGTAGAAAGCAAATAAAAGCAATAAAGAAAACAAGACGAAGCGAAGCAAAACAGGTATGACAAATTTTACATGAAGTAGCTGATGTTTCAGCAGCCAACTGAAGACGAAAGAACGAAGAGGAACCGACAAAGAAAATTGAGAAAACAGCAGAGACGGAAAGAAAGAGTAAGGTAAGAGACAGTGTTTTCGGAATACGACTCATCCAGTTTGCATTAAAAAAAAAGAAAACTGCTGAAATTGCAAAAAAAAGGCAATTGCATAGAGATTTTTGCACATAGATTGAATTAAGCGAATGACTTGTTTGGTGTCTCTCTGTTGCATTGTTTTCTTCATGGCATTGTAGAAATAAAAAAAGAATAGTACTTTCAGCTGCTGACTATAGGAAGAGTTAATGTGAGATAGGGGGAAGTATGGTGCAAGCAAAGAGTAATAATAATAATAATAATAATAATAATAATAATAATAATAATAATAATAATAATAATGATGATGATGATGATGATGATGATGATGATAATAATAATAATAATAATAATAATAATAATAATATAATAATAATAATAATAATAATAATAATAATAAAACACACTTGACCTCAAAATATCGTTCACTAGATGACAATGGCACTCTTCTTTTAATTTTGACTATATATCTTCTGGAGGAGTTACCTCAATCCTTTATATATTAACCAAAATAAAGTAGACTGACAAATTTATTTTTTGAACCAATTGAAGACACACAAGATGTCGACATTTCGTTCACTTGATGAAAATGACACTCTTCTTTTAATAATAACTAGCAGTATAACCCGGCCTTGTCCGGGATTAAGTTACGATTATTAAGCTGATCAAGTGCTTTATTTCAAACCAAACTAAGTAATATCGACGTCAAATTTGGGCAAAACCCGTTGAAATTGGTTATATTATATATATATAAATATAATATAATATAATATAATAATATAATATAATATAATATAAATATATATGGGCAACAGACACGAACACACATGTACGTACGTACACCTATTGCAAGTTTTGTGCATGCATACGTGTTCATAAACAGAAATGAATGGAAAAATGTTGTTAAATTTTTAGATTAACACTCGCACGATTTTCACTAAGAAAAATAATTGTTTTTTTTGCGTGGAATCAACTACTCTGGCCTCCTAATATGCTACAAAACCCTTTTTGTAGTCCGTGAAACGGAGTGGGTGTGGTGGAAGACTCGGAAATTGTACCCATTTATATTGTGCAATTCACTGAAAATTTGCTACTCACCTCTTTGTTTCTTTGTTGTTAAGTAAATGGATTGTCAACAAAACACTTTTTTACTCGGTGTAAAATAAAAACAAAACTCTTTCGCACCCAAATTAATGTGTGTGAGAGAGAGATGAACGATTTAAAATAACTAAATGATTTAAAATAAATATATTGCAATTGTTGTGTGAGAAAGTATATATACTATGATTATAAAATATAGTGTCTTTCAAAAACATCCTGAATTTGAACACTATATCTCGTGTTTAAGAAAAGACAAAACACTTTACATTTTATATTTTATAAACGTCGTCACTTACTCTCTCTCTCCCTCTCTCACTTTGTCTTTCCCGTGAAACTCTCTGCTTCTCTTCCACTTTTCTTTATCTTTTTTTATTTTGTTAGACGCCGTCAGAAAGCTATGGCTGAAAATAGATTTTTATTAACATCGTCACTTACTCTCTCTCCTCTCTCACTTTGTCTTTCCCGTGAAACTCTCTGCCTCTCTTCTTCAACTTTTCTTCACCTTGTTTTTTTTGTTAGACGCCGTCAAAAAGCTATGGCTGAAAATAGATTTTTACCGCTATCCGCGGGTGCCTCGGGAAAAATATGTTGACAACACCTGGATAGGATGTTGAAGAATGTCCTCCTAAAATTTGAGCGACATGCGTGCTAATTTGTGGATGTGCATAAACTACAATCACGTACACACACACACACACACATCTTGCCGTATATATATATATACATATATATATATAAATATATATGTATTCCCAACCACATGGTTCTGGGTTCAGTACTATTGCGTGACACCTTGGGCAAGTGTCTTCTGCTAGAGACACGGGCCGACCAAAGACTTGTGAGTATATCTGGTTGACGCAAACCGTAAGAAGCCCGTCTTATATATGTATATATATAATTATAGTATATTCTGTGAAGAACATAGTAGAATACAGTATAAAGCTCGCTCGTCCATTTTCACATTTAAACTGTGCTTTCCAGAAGTAGTATTATATGTATTTCCAGGATTGCGTTTGGGCATATGTCGTGTGTGAATAGATAATTGAAAAAATTGGAGTCAACAAGGAGGGTACGGTTGGACATTTATTTTTTAATCACTACAATTGTTGTCACGCAACGTAGTTCTCCAGATGTGCAGGTACTTGATTAAGAAACTATTTCCCTGCATTATGAGATCTAGTTGTGTTTCCTCAGGTGATATGTAAATATTGTCTCTGTAAATTTAAAATACTCGTGGCCTTAATTTAGTAGTAGTCACAAAGCCTATCAGCGTATGTTGTTTGTGAAGGGTCGTTGGCAAACTGCTTTGAATGCGTAAATGTAGTGGGATGGTGATTCTCGTATTCTTAAAGTGGTTGCCATTTTAAAGGGATTGGTATTTTATTTCTTTGTATTGTTGATTTGTTCTTCATGGTTGGTTACACATGATTCTCTTCAGCTGGCCTTTAAGATTCAACACTCGGACACATACATCCATATATGCGCGCGCACGTACACACACAAATATATATACATTCACATACATACACATATATAAAATCTACACACACATATACATACGGATATATACACACGCTCACATATACGGACATGTACGCACACTCACGTACATATATATAAGCACACCTACACTCACTTGCATATACATACACAGATGCTCGCGTTTGCATACACACACTTACACACATGTATAGATATCTACTTACAGACACACACGCACACCCACTCACACCATACATATAAATAAATATATTCACTCAGAAATTAAAAAAAAGGTAGCTTATTAGCAATTAAATGAAGGCGATTTTATAGAGGTCAAAAAAGTGACAGATAGTACTGACTAGCACACTTTTTGTTAAAATAACTCAAAGCCAAAAATTGTGTACATGTCACATTGTATGGGCCCAAAAACTTGTCCTTTTTCTTTGAGCTCCATGAGAGAGATTAACTTCAGAGGGAAAACTCGGGCGTAGAGATTCCGGTTCGAATGTAAGGCAGGTTTGAAAGTTTTCCCAACAGTTATTAGTCGTAGTGGTAGAGTGTTTATGCCGAATATGTACGTATGCATGTATATGTATGTATGCCTGTATATATGTACAAATTCCACTGAGAAGGCTTTTGTTGGTCTGAGGCTACAGCAGAAGACACATGCCAAGTCACCACACCGTGGGTCTGAACCCAGGACTATGAGTGTGGAACGTAGTTTGTTACCACACAGCCACACCTGCCCCTATGTACGTGTGTATGGGTAGATATATTATGCATGCATATATGTGTATATATATGTGTACATATTACATGCACATCTATATATATACATCTACACATAAAATACAAAATACAAAGTTATATCTTGATATCGCTAGTGATAACAATACATAATATATAACAGACTGGAATTGTAGGCCCGTTTCTTGCAATTTCGATCAATTGGATCTTGTCCTCCCTCTTGTATAGAAGTGTACGGCTGCAGCGAAATTCATTTGTGGACTTTCTTCTATTGAATGCATTTTAACAAAAATGCTTCCGTAAAGACGGTGAAAATATTGTCAATTTCCCCAAACATGGACACAATTCAATTTTTAAACAATAACCAAAGCCGCTTCTCCGAAAGGGGAGGGTGACGGTCTACAATTATTTAACAAATGCAACACAACAACGTTTCCCTGATGAGGAACCAACAAACGTGATTACAATAGTCAAACAGTAATAATAATAACAACAAAACTTTTTAATTTATCCCCATTTATGTGAAACCACTTATTCAAGTTCAAGTTATTGATGCAATTTTATACGAATTGCTAATACACACACACACATAATAAGGGTGAAAAATTGAATATTAATTTGATTAATATGAATTGAAAAGCAGTGGTGTAGCATATAAGACCATAGCGGATCTTCTTCAAGCAAAATGGATGACCATTGTTAATCGTTCATCCCTGTTATATAATACTTTCACTTTTATAGTGAAAGTGTCTGCATTACAAAAGAGAGATGTTATTGTTTCACTTTTAACACGTAATACTGAAATAGTGGAGAAGATATGATATTGCTGTGGGGTCGCCCTAGGGAGAAAGTTAAGATTTGCTGATGACACTCCGCGGAGCTTAAGTAAGGCATGTGTAAAATTTGAATGAAATTGGTTGTGTAGTTCTCAGGTTTTAGGGAAACACAGACAGACAGACACACACACACATTCTCAGTTTTATATAGAGAGAGATAATAATAATAATAATAATAATAATAATAATAATAATAATAATAATAATAATAATAATAATAATAATAATAATAATTATAATAATAATAATAATAATAATAATAATACGTTCAACTGGAAGCACAAGGTCTCACATTTGGGGAAAGGAATTAAGTCGATTACATCGACTCCAGAGGGGCTAATGCAATTCCGCACCTCTCCTTGAAAAATGCATTTTTTAAAAAAGAAGCTTTTCGGTTTCTTACGTTTTAGATGTCGGAGATTACGAATATGCAAAAAAAAAAAATTACCCGTCCCCCCTTTTAAAATTTTAAACATTTTCGAATTTTTTTTCGCATGTTTTAGATGACAGAGATTCCGAAATATGCAAGAAAGCACGTTTTCAAACTTCTAAATTCAATAAGCATATATATATGTGTATAAAGAGATAGATATGAATATCTTCTGGGGCTAAAAACCAACAGTAACTCCGTCTTCTATAGGATCGCCACATTTAGTTGACAAATATATCTTATGAATAAAAGGATAGGGATAAATTGATAGTCAGATGAAAAATGGATGAAAATGTTCAAAATTAAAAATTGGGGGTGGGGTGAAATTTGAGTCCCTAATTAAACTTTATAACATTAATTATTAACCATTAGTGTTTGTTTCTCATAAAATTGTGTGTATTTAATTTACGATCATTCATATTATCTACGATTATTTAAGAAAAACACAAGTAATACGCAAATTTTATCACGTTAACGTTTTTGTCTGTATTTAATTTCCATTTGCATATGTTCATCAATTCGCTACGACCTCTTTAAAGTAAACAAAATCAATAATTTAAATAGGCGTAGGAGTTGCTTGCTTACCAACCACATGGTTCCGGGTTCAGTCCCACTGCGTGACACCTTGGGAAAGTGTCTTCTACTATAAACTCGGACTGACCAAAGCCTTGTGAGTGGATTCGGTAGACGGAAACTGAAAGAAGCCCGTCGTATATATTTATGTATATATATATATATATATATATATATATGTGTGTGTGTGTGTGTGCGTATATCTTTGTGTGTCTGCGTTCTCCCTCTAACATCGCTTGACAACCGATGCTGGTGTGTTTACGTCCCCGTAACTTTGCGGTTCGGCAAAAGAAACCAATAGAACAAGTACTGGGCTTACAAAGTATAAGTCATGGGGTCGATTTTCTCGACTGAAGATGGTGTTCCAGCTTGGTAACAGTCAAATGACTGAAACAAGTAAAAGAGTAAGGAGGGGAGGGGTGAATTTATTAAAAAATGTTTTTTTGCATATTCGTAATCTCCGACATCTAAAACGTGGGAATCCGAAAATCACTTTTCAAAAAAATGCATTTCTCAAGAAGAGGTGCGAAACTGCATTAGCCTACTTAGCGAACTTAACTGGTAGTTAATTTATCGACCCCTAATGGATGAACGACAAAGTCGACCTCGGCGGAATATGAACGCAGAACGTGACAGCAGAAAAAATACCTATTTCATTACTACCCACAGAAGAGACAGACAAACGGATTACGTCGATTACTTAATTTATCGACCCCGAAAGGATGAATGGCAAAGTCGACCTCCGCGGAATTTGAACTCAACGTAGCGACAGAAGAAATACCTATTTCTTTACTACCCACAAGGGGCTAAACACAGAGGGGACAGACAAACGGATTAAGTCGATTATATCGACCCCAGTGCGTAACTGGTACTTATTTAATCGACCCCGAAAGGATGAAAGGCAAAGTCGACATCGGCGGAATTTTAACTCAGAACGTAGTGACAGACGAGATACTGCTAAACATTTCGCCCGGCGTGCTAACGATTCTGCCCGACCTGTAGAGGGCTGTGAGCACCTGACGACATTCTAGGTGGCAGGAACGCTGTCTCGATCTTTCAACACTCAGGACTGTAGCTCCGTTAAGGCGACGAGTTGCGGAAATACGAGACTCACACACGTTCACCATCCAGAAATCGTTGCAGGTGGCGTAACCTGCGTATTAGAAGACACGGCATACGTAATCCGACACTAAGAGGATGCTGGCAACATACTGACTTCCTTACCATTGGAACACGACCTTTCCACAAGAATTTAAATAGGAGACGCTTCAAGCAGTAACCTGTAGAAGGCACGATGTTCAGGCGATAAAAAAATAACGGAGGCTATGTAAGCATTTTCCATCTCGGCCCGACCATCCAGGGTCAGCTTTCTTTCAGCCCATTCCTGGGTAAGACTGGAACACCTCGTCCCAGTTTTTATCAACCTGCAGGTCGGGATCAAACCAGACCCCGAGCGCTTTAACTGGTCAGTTGGTCCAGGGATCGGCGACGTCAGCCAATGACATTGTCCTGCCGCTCCAGTTGCCCAACTGCAAACCCACCGATTTGTCGGCGTTGATTTTAGCCTCCCTAAGATGGTGCCGACCATATTCCTTTAGGATAGTGCAGACCGTCACCACGTATTCATTTAGGATATTCATTTAGGGTGGTGCTGACCATCTTTACTTCAGAGGCGTCCGACACAATAACGCTGACATCGCCTTCGTATGCTGACACTTCGTATGCTGCCCTTCCTTGTTACAGTTTGAAAAGAAAACCACTTAGCAGTCAATAATAATGCCCTGATTCAGTACTAGGCGTTAGCTCTTATGGGCTTCAGATCTTAACTGATTGGAGGTGTTATCATGTACATGTTTTGTTTTGGAATATAAGATGGTCTATATCAAATATTCTGTTCAATACCACAGATATGCTTGTCAATTGTTTAACCTTAACCGGTTAAGCATGTCCCTTGGTGGCTGACAATATATGCATCTCTGATGATGAGCAAAAGTAGTTGTGGGTGGGGGGCATCTTAGCCAAGTGTTGAGAGGCATTCTTTGGGATTTGAATAAATCAGATCTGGAAACGTGGGTGTTTAACTTGCCATCCTTAAACAAGCCTTATTCAGAGACATTTGGAGCATGATCGTCTACTTGACCTGAATAAAATTCTAACAGGCCACAACTGCAAGGTCATGCCCTCTTAATCTTCATATGTGATCACCATGTCGCGCAAACATGCTTGTAATACGTGCATCTGGTCTAATCTTTTGAGACAGGTAGTCATGATGGGTAGATTGGTTTTTGTATATTTTACTCCAGTACCACTTTGATGGCATGCGATGCTCCCACACTCAATAATAATAATAATTCTTTCCAATACTGTCATTTATACATCACCTGAAATTTGGGAATATATATATATATAATAATAATAATAATAAATATTAGGGAATAAATCCAAATTTACAGGGAAAAAATCAGATTTAGGATTAAATCCAATTAAATCTAATTAATATTATATATATATATATAATATATATATATATATATATATATATACATATATATATACAGTGTACATTTAAACACATCAGAGATTACCATAATAGGACATCTGACTCACTAGAAGGAGCAGTTAAAACTAATGGTTGGAATTCTGAAACGGAATGAACAATAAAAAACATTTACCCTATCTTTCCTGGAGTATGCATAGTTTTGGCAATCTTATGTAAATAAACTAATTTTAATTTACAGCTGGCGTTGCCTCGTCAGCAGAAGGCCAAGACTCACACATAGACACGAGGCGATAAAGAAGATGTCTCGTGTTTATATGTTATAATTTTTAAAAATCCTCCGCGTTGTATGTTATATGTTATAATTTATCAAAATCCTCCGCCTGTTGTAAATTAAAATTATTTTATTTTATTTACATAAGATTGCCGGAACTATGCATAGTCCAGGAATTATAGGGTAAATGTTCTTATTTTTAATTCCCTTTAAGAATTGCAATCATTAGTGTCTTGGAGTTTTAGCTGCTCTTTCTAGTGAGTCAGATGTCCTATTATGGTCATCTCTTATGTGTTTAAATGTACACTATGAATAATATATAGCCTATTGAGTAATTTTTTCCTTCTCGCTAGACCACTGGTAGCAAAGAATTTTTCTATAATTTTTCGCTACCCCAAGATTTATTAATATATATATATATATATATATATTTCGTTTCAATATGTGACCGCGGGTGTATCGTTGGATATTTTCTTTCTCCGTCTTCCCTTCCATGGACTTTTCCTTTTTTTATATTTCTGACGAAGATCTCCGCTCGAAACGTTAAATCCTCCTTCTTTCTTTTCTTTCCTGGGCGTCCAATAACACTATACTTGTTCCACATCCTCGCGTTGTTGTGTTTTCTCTTTGTTCAAGTTTCAATTAACTACATATAAATATATATATATATAAGTAAGAGTTTGTGTCTGTATGTATGTATTTATTATTGCGTGTGTCTGTATGTATGTATGTGCGCCTGTGTCCGTACGTATATGTATGTGTGTGTGTGTGTGTATGTGTGTGTACCGTTCAGACTATGCGACACCGACATACAACACACTGAATGACATCTAAATGGTCGTAAAAAATGATCTTACTACGTGCTTTGGGGAATGATTCAGGAAATCATTAATATTCTTGTACATCCTATATATACACCCACACGCACATACATACACACATATACAAGCAATAAAAGACAGACGTAAGCATCACATCTTTTAGTATGTTAACTATTTTTTGCTTCCATCTCATGGTAATATTTTATGCCTTTTTTTGTTTGTTTTAATAGTTTCCTGTTCCCTTACTCTTCATAACCTTTGTCTATTTTCCTTTATAACTATATTTATTTATTTTTGTATAACCATTCCCTATCGTTATGCCAGAGCATACAACACATGCATACATGAGTTTGCATATTTTTATTCATTTATGAATATTCTGTTAAGTGTCGAAGTATGTCATGGATATTTTTTGCTCATTTGTTAATTAGATTTTCTAATCTTTTAATGTAATTTCAGCTTTTTAGTTGATTTCTTCATGCGAGCAGCGCATATAAAGCAATCTAAATAATAATAGACTTTCAGAATTTTTGCCCCAGATTTAGTTTCGAAAGTTAAACAGAGCAGAGGAGCTAGCCTATATAGTAAATAATTAAGTAATGAATATATTCTGCATAGTAAGATGTATTGAGTGTCTTGTAAAAATTGACTAACTGGAGATTTTTAAAATCTATACGCGTTTTATATATCTACATAACAGCCATGAAAAATATTTTCATGTGTATATGCATACATATATATATATATATATATATATATATATATATATATATATATATATATATCTATATATATATATATATATGTGTGTGTATATATATATATATATATATATATATATATACATATATATATATATATATATATACATATATATATGTATGTATGTATATATATATATATTTATATTTATATATTATACAAGCCACCCTTATTATCTTAGCTAAACCTAAAGTTACGCTATCATTTCCATCACCTATGAATGGCGAACCACCACCTTATGATTTCTAGTAAATAAAGGTACATAACCAAACCCAACGCTCTAAAATATTTTAATGTTAAAATATATAAAAACATGTTCCCTACAAAGATAATCCTATCAATATCGAAATGCTTTTCGTTCGTAGTATGATTGTTAGTTCCTAATCGATATGGGCTAAAGACATTAAACATAACTTCTGTAAATAGATTTAAACCAATCTTATCAAACCATTTACTTGTTGCTTTCAGCTCAGTTATATTCCAGATTTAGAATGTTCTGTGTAAACCAAATTTTCTGTTTCTTATAGGCAACGTGCGTTAAGAAAAAAATCAAATAATATTAATTTATTCAGCAATAGCTATTTGTTAATTTTGGAAATGTTTATGATGCTTAATGGGAAAAATGCTACGTAGGTTAATGAAAGCCTGCATTTGGGATAAATCATAGACATACCATGAAGCAGATGGAAATAATTTTTTCAGATAATGCAGGTTACAACTAACCCTAGAACCCTATAAATATGCAATTTGAAAATCAAATCAAACAACATTACTCATCCATAATAAGTCTTAGCAAAAGGAATTCTAAGGCCCTCTTACACTTCCATAAATATTCTAACATTAAATACACAGAAAACTGCAACTACTTATTCAGCTCCCTGCAATCAAATTTATTAGATTAATGTTCAGCAACATTATAGGTCAACATTTCACACAAACGGTTCCTTTATTTCTTGATTGAGCAAACTGGAAGAGTTAGCATACTTCTAGCAAATTGTACGATCATGGGTTCTGTTGCGTCGAGGTGAGAATATATTTCATGCCTTTGTAACAACAAACCACCAGCCATATACTTTCACGTGCAATTGACATTCATTGGTAAGTATTGCTCTTGAACCATACGACACACTAATGAAACGTGGTTACATTTTGTTTCTTCCCAATAATAAATGGGGAAACATGCGAACAATTCCAATCTTAATAGCAACATTTTCTTTAACTGACACCTCTTCAGTCTATGAATCTATGAAGTTAAAAAAGAGCAGTGTATATCGACGATAATATATTTGAAAAATTTCAGCTATGGCACCCTCTCCATACACAGCACAAATGTCGCGAGCGGCTTTTGCGGCCTTAAAACTTTGATTAAAAGCAAAAATGAGATGTCGAAAATGCTCGTTTTACTTAACTTGACATTCCATTTTAATGATCTGAAAATTAACAAAAATTATCTAAAATTAACTAGAAAAAAAAAAAAGATTCCAAAATGTTTCAAAAACAGAATTCTAGAAAAAAATAGATTCCAAAATTTAAAATCGCAATAAATTCCCAAACTTAAAAGAACCGCGGGATATATATTTGCAAACCCTATACATATGGCACTCCGTCGGTTACGACGACGAAGGTTCCAGTTGATACGATCAACGGAAGAAGACCGCTCGTGAAATTAACATGCAAGTTGATGAGCACTCCAGAGACACATGTACCCTTAAAGTAGTTCTCGGGGAGATTCGGTGTGACAAAGATTGTGACAAGGTTGGCCTTTTGAAATACAGGTACAGTAGAAACAGGAAGAAAAAGTGAGAGAAAGTGAGAGAGAGTGGTGAAAGAGTAGAGCAGGTTTAGCCGGAGCAACCTGGAGATTTAGATGTTTTCGCTCAATAAACACTCACAACGCCCGGTGTGGGAATCGAAACCGCGATCCTATGACCGCGAGTCCGCTGCCCTAACCACTGGGCCATTACGCCTTGACTCACACACACACACACACACACACACACACATATATATAAATGAGTGTGTGTGTGTATGTAGATTTAAATAGATGGATAGACAGGCACACAAACACTTACATACACGCACACGAACACGAATGTGTGCACACGTGCATTCATATATACACATACATATATACACATCACACACACATGTATGTATGTATGTATCTATCTATTTATATTCTAAATGTTAGACTTTAATAATAAATAACATACTAAATGCGCGTTAGCAAGTGTCTGCATTCCTACATTTAAACAAACATATAAACATATACATACATACACACAAGCACACACAAACACACACACGCACACACATATATATATACATACACATTACTTACTTTATTTAATACATCTACATATATATATACATATATGCATGTTGGTATGAGGAGAGAGACCAAGTATTTATTGCACTTGTCATACCATAATTATTTGTGACCATCATATCGTATTTGAACAAACGCGTAACCATAAACAAAGATGAAAGAAATATGAGATGTTCGTCATAGATTAATGGAGTAACGAGGCTATAAAGATAACGGTTGATAAACTACATTAATGCAGTCGGGTGATAGAGACAAAAATTCCTACTTAGGAAATATTTTGTTAAACTAAATAAGCATTATTTCGTATTCGTTGAAAATGTTACAGCATGAGATTATTTATGCTGATGTAGTAGACTAACCCACATTATTAGAATATGTGTCTACGTTCAATGCATGCATATAGTTTTGCAGAATTAAAATATCAATATATATACACACACATATATATATATATATATATATATATATATATCTATATATATATATATATATATATATATATGTGTGTGTATGTATATATATATGTATATATTAGAAGAAATATATATATATATATATATATATATATGTATATATATATATGTATGTTTATGTATGTATATATATATGTGTGTGTGTGTGTGTGTTTAGAAGGCATGTATGCATGTGTATATATAAATACACATACACACAGGCATATACACTGACACATACGCACACACACACATATACATATATCTATATATATTTAGGCACTTTCAGATGACTGTATCTCTATATAATTCCAATTATTTTCAAGTGAATGTGAGAGAAAAACCAATTTGTCGGCACAAGTATTTTTCTGGTCGTCGAATACTCACGTTCGCACGCGAGCGCACACACACACACAGTTACGCACAGGCACACACAGGCGCGCGCGCAAATAGAAGAAGGTCGGGATCAAAAGTTGTGTCCTTGGTTCTTTTCGAAGCATAATGACAAAATTACATTTTATGAAAATCATACAAGATTATATAGGAAGTTTGTTACCGAGAGAAAGTCAAGTTTATAGAAAATCATAATTCCCTGGGATAGAAAAATTTGAATGAGGCGATGAGCAAATATCTTAAAAATGGGTCACTAAAGTATAGAGAAGTATCTTATCTCAACGAATCATTCCCATAGTAAGGCGGCAGTAGAAGAAGCCAGGGTTGTCAAAATTGGAAAATCAAAGACGCAAACTTTCTATAGATTTGCAAAATAGTCTGCTCACCCGGTACCAGTTATGACCACTGTTCAAAGAATATGGTTAACTGAGCACACCCGCCCCATCAATTGATAAGTGAAGTAATGAATATGTAATGCATAAATATTTACAGATCCTTGTTGAAACACATACGAATAAATATGCTAGATGACTTCATTACAGACAACGTAATGAGCGATTACAAAGAAATAAAGACAACTGAATTAATATCAGTCATTGATGAAATTACCTTAATCTTACCTAATGGTCCTGTTGGATTCTCAGTAATCCTTAAAACAAAAATGCAAAAAGGACCTGAGCTAGACTACTGCAGATTCTTTATCCAGATCGCCCTTGCAAGTGACGCACTTCCCAAAATGTGAAACGAGGGTTTAATATATTCCATCGATAAAGAAGAATGCAGAACGAATTCCGAAAATTTATAGCCCAGTCTCTTTAATATTACATGTCACGAAAATCATGAAAGGAATTATCAGGAGGAAGCTGATCACATTCCTAGATGGTAATCGATTGCTCTTTGATTCCAAACATGGCTTCCGCTCAGAAGGACGCTGCTTCATACAGCTTCTGTAGTAATATGATTCAGTGTTGGAACAACTTATAAATCACTCAAACGTAGCTGTGAGATATCACAAAGGTCTTTGGTAAGGTTGATCACGAGATGATATGGCACAAGGTAAAAGAACCCGATATAGTCGGAAAACTAGGTGAGTGGTTACAAGATTACTTAAAAACTAGAAGCCAAGTTGTAGAAAAGAAGGTGCCCCTCTCCAAGGAGAGATTAATAGTGAATGCTGTACTTGCCTAGGGACCACTGCTGTTTGTGGTGGCTCTCTTGAACATGCCATCATTTACAAGTTGAGAGGCTCTTACTAGCTATGCTGAGGATACATAAGTAGATGAAGCACCTCAGAATCTCTTCAATGCTAATCTTCTGCAGAAAAATCGCGATGCAAAATACAAATGGAGTGAAGAAAGGAAAATGCAGTGAAAGGTAGGAAAATCCCAAGCCTTCCGCTATCAGGCAGCGTGTGCTAACGCGTTGCAACAAAGATTCTTCAGACTAAAATGAGCGGCAGTACCAGAGTCAAACATGGCGCGTCAGATGGAAATTAATATAAGCTTGGATGCTTCGTTTAGTGTACATATCACCAATACGTGGTTATTCACACAGGAATGACCGGATGGATTCCGAAAACTTTCTGAAAAAATTACCAGGAAATAGGCTGTTCTTATGGAAGACATTTGTTCTCAGTTGTTCTAACTACTGCTCTTAAACATCATGATCCAACAGCGTCATGTTAATAGCGGAACTCGAGACAGTTCAGCGATACAACACCAAGAAAACTGCATCATAGCAACATTTGATACTAGAACACACTGAAAGAATTACGACTCAACTGTTTGGTGCAGTCATACACCTATGGAAGATACCAGAATATTTGGCACCAAGCTTTGGTATAGAGAGTAATAGAGAAAAGGATGTTACTGCACTGTTCCAAAGATTTTACAATCTCAGCGAAGATGCGAACAACGTACTGCAATAGCTTGGTTGAAGGAAAGTTTCTAAAGTCTTGTTGTAGTTCCATTAGTGATATCGGATTTTCAAAAGAGGTTTATATTTTGTGATAAAGTATGCTTCTTTGCTGATGCGCTGCACCTCAATTTATAGTGGGGAAAAAAATCTGAAGTTGGGTTGTTCGTAAGTGACGCAAATATTGATGTGGTCGCTTAATTCCATTTTTACTGTATTCTCGTATTTTAATCTGGGATGTATGTACCGTCATCCTCTGACGTAAACTGGTTTTAGTTTGACCAATATCTTCTTCTTCTTCTTCTTCTTCTTCTTCTTCTTCTTCTCTTCTTCTTCTTCTCTTCTTCTTCTTCTTCTTCTTCTTCTTCTTCTTCTTCTCCTTCTTCTTCTTCCTCTCATTCTTCTTCTTCTTCTTCTCCTTCTTCTTCTCTTCTTCTTCTTCTTCTTCTTCTTCTTTCTCCCTACCTACCTACCTACCTACAAGGCATTCACAAAGGACTAGAGTGAGTCAGAGAAAGACAGACTGTCTGAAATCTCTGGAAATATTTACCTATTCAAAGACTATGAAAATATCCACACAACATTATATATATATATATATATATATAGAGAGAGAGAGAGAGAGAGAGAGAGACAGACAGACAGACAGATTCAGATGAATATGTTACTTAAGTTGAGGCTCCAGAATTTAGTATGGTATTATCCATACAATTTCAAAATAAGGTGATTAAAATCCATATAAGCAGCAAGGATATCCAGAGGTAATGCAGTACGTTTCATGCGACTCCATTTAATTGAACAATGTAAACATTAAATGATTGCATTGTTCAATTAAATGGAGTCACATGAAACGATCGTACTGCATTACCTCTGGACATCCTTCTTGTTTTTTCTCTTCTGATTTTAATCACCTTGAAATTGTATGGATAATACCATACTAAATTCTGGAGGGTCAACTTAAGTACCATATTCATCTGAATATATATATATATATATATGTGTGTGTGTGTGTGTGTGTGTGTGTGTGTGTGTGTGTGTGTGTGTGTATGTGTGTGTGTGTGTGTGTGTATGTGTGTATTGCTTATTTATCATTTTAGGTCTTGCAATATTGGTGTTGACACCTAACATTTTATGAAGGTAAGACTTCATCAGTAATAAGAATGGGTTTTGTGCTCGGTGACAATTTATTAGATGTTTATTATTAAAAAGCATTGTCAGATGTAAACGAAAGCTACAAATATAAACATCCAGGAATTCAATCGCTAGTGTGAGTCACAACCCCCAAAGGAAATGAATAATAATTACCTAGGAACACATGCATAATTAAAAACATTTTGCCCAGTAAACAAAAGGATATAACACTCGCATGAGTTATTGCATTAAAAGTACATTTATATTTGTAATGTTATACATTTCATATATTCTCAAACATAATATATGTAAATACTATATATAGGTTTAGATATGTTATTTATAATAATATAAAGGAAGAAAGAATTAATCTCTTATATCTATAACAACTGCCAACTAGCCTCTGATGATCTATTATCACTTTTAGGCGAAATATGAAACATATACAAGAAAGCAATTCTTCCTTGTGTAAAGTATAACACATGACCAAAAGTTACTTCTTTAATATAGTATAAGTACAATTGGTTTCTTATCTGATGAAGACATTGTTCCAACATAAACTTAGCAGTAATAGCGAAAACAAAGAGCCGAATGGCTATACATATATACTGTTACATCGATTTTTTTTTGCCAAAGGAGAAAAAAAAGAAAACTATAGAGTTTACGATGTTACTATTTTTGCGGATCATCACTTCTAATTACCAAATACACTTATGCTACTCAACGGGATAATTAACTATAACTTTAGTAGTAGAAGCACACTTGTGTTTTATAACCTCAATTCTATTTTAACGATCTTTAAAAAGAAATTCGACTGATTTTATACATTTTGTTATCTTTCTACCTGTACATTAAAATAGTTTCTAGACACAATTTATTAGCTTTGGATTAAATCGCATTACATATCAAGTATTCAAGTGTTTCAATGCCAATATATAATGCTCTGAAATACTTTCCAAGCAAACGTTTTCTTTTCCACTCAAATAGATAGACAGATAATGATATATTTCGGAGAATCTACAAACATTGTTTACTTGGTTGACTATTTAAAATGATTTTAATCAGCTCTACACAATCTACTACGGAATGCATCGATAGCAACTTGTTTGAAATAATCTGTAACTTTTTTTATGAGAGTGAATGTGGCCATATAATGCTAATGTATGATGTAGTTTTATGAGATTTTATAGGAATGAATGCACGTGAATATCTATCTCTCTACCAATCTCGCAATATATATATATATATATATATATATAATATATATATATATATATATATAGAGAGAGAGAGAGAGAGAGAGAGAGAGAGAGAGAAAAGATTATTTGCCAAAATAATGTGGCAGTCCTGGTTAGGACGATTGTTACAGTTATTTACGGTAAACTTCTTTGTTCGAAAATATAAGGACGCAGAAAATGTGTCGTGTAGCGAGCTGGAGACGATGTTTCTTGCGACTAAATAACAATAACATTCGTCCTAACCAGAACTGCCACATATGTTGGCAAATAATCTTTACTCTAGAGTACTGTTACTGAATGTTTCTCATTCAGAGATTTAGATATAATAATTTTCTGTTTATATATAAAGCAGAGGCGTGGCTGTGTGGTAAGAAGCTTGGTTCCCAACCACATGGTTATGGGTTCAGTACCAGTGCCTGGCAACTTGGGCAAGTGATGATTTTTCTATAGCCTTGGGCCGACCAAAGCCCTATGAGTGGATTTAGTACACAGAAACTGAAAGAAACCCGTCGTATATATATATATATATATATATGTGTGTGTGTGTGTGTGTGTGTGTGTGTGTGGTGTGTGTATGTGTACCCCCACCATCACGTGACAGCCGGTATTGGTGTGTTTACGTCGCTGCAACTTAGCGATTTAGAAAAAGAAAACGATAGTATAAATACTAGGCTTACAAAGAATAGGTCCTGGGGACAATCTGTTCGACTAAAGGCAGTGCTCCAGCATGGCCGCTGCCAAAATGACTGAAAAGAATAAAAGTATAAAAGAATATATATATATATATATATATATAACCCCACAAATGCTGTAACATAAATGATCTAATAAGCTTGCCTTGCGTTGATTTTGGTTTTTCTCTTCCTTTAATTTATACCCTCAGTGTGTGCATGGGCTTGTCTGTGTGTGTGTGTGGATGCATATGTAAACGATATATCGTATGTACGCGATATAAGCTTATCAATTGGAGTCTTTAATTGTATGCAGATTTTGAGGCCAATGTTTTGTTTTAAATTATTAATAATGCTGACATTGCTAATCTAAGGGTACTTTGTTTTTCTGAGATTTATATAAACCTCGAAAAGCAATTGCGGGTCCCCATCTCCAGCTCCCGTTGTGAACTTGGATCCTAAAAGGTTATCACTTGGAGCACTCAGCGCACCAATTAGTTTATTCTGTATATTAAAGATTCCTCTTATTCTGTATATACGTGTGGTGAGTATGCATGTGTGTATGTATTTGTCCCTGTGTGTGCACGTGAACACGCAAGCACGCATGCGCGTTTGTGTATGTTTGGGCTGCTAAAAAGGCAAATGTGTTCGCGTTTAATATGTTCTATTAATGATTTTTTTTTTCATATTTCTTTAGTGGTCCTTTTAATTCAGTTAGGAAAATCCTTGTTTTTAAGGTTCCCGATCTTTCTAGAATTTAGCTTCTCAAAGAAGTCCTGCATTCATGAATTAGACTGTATAGTGTTCCTGCAATAATGTTATAACTGAGGAAATATTCGTCATTTGATTTTAAAATTTAGTCGTTATTTCTAAGTTACTATCAACAAAGTAAACGATATAAATTTATCAATAGGAGTTTTTAATTCAGTTCTATATTTAGGAGATGAGGAATTATTTACATTATTTATATTATTTACATTCGACGGATATGTGTCCTCATCTTGTTTGTTGGCATATGGCGAAGTGGTTAAGAGCGCGGGCTACTAACTCCAAGATTCCGAGTTCGATTCCATGCAGTGACCTGAACACCAACAACAACAACGATAATGATGATAATAATAATAATAATAATAATAACATCGAAGAATACCTTTGGAATGAGAACTCAGGTTCGAAATATCCCCCAATACACATGATGAAGGCTGGAGAGTATATCAGCCGAAACGTTGTGTTAACAACAAACAAGATGAGGACAAATATCCGTCGAATGTAAATAATGTAAATAAGAGTCTTTAATTGTATGCAAATTTTGAGGCCAGTGTTTTCTTTTACATTATTAACATTGCTAATCTAAGGATATTTTGTATTTCTGAGATTTCTATAAAGCTCGGAAATTATTTACTGAGATACGAGAGGAAATTTTTGGCAACATTTATATTTACGTTAGCATCATATGGGAGGGAGGATTTGCAATATAACATAGTTCTCATTGTTGAAGGGATTGACATTGTTAGTTTGCGGTGTGTATCTGATATTACTCTGTAAGTGGTTGCGGTGGAGTGTCTCGTTGTAGTAAACAGCCGCAGAACTGAATGTGGCTTGCAGCGGATACACATACACTAGTTGGTCTACATGAATAACATAGGGATGAGCTTCTACTGCTTGAACAACTATTTTAAAGAAATACCAACATAAGAAAAACGTAGAAATACCAGCTGGAACAGAGAGACCACATTACTTAAAGCTAAACACCTCCAAATTCACATTTCATATCCAATCCAGCAAAAGCCATTCTTATGCATAGGACTCACAGAAAACACACTGTAAAGCCTCCTGTATTTACATAATCATCGATTATTCAATTTCAATCTGGAAAAGACAGCAGTACCCAAAGGCATTTGAAAATCAATGGCTTATTAAAAAGCACTGCCAATCATAGAAAATAATATCAACATAGAAAATGGATTCAAAGCTTATGATTTCTGTTTCACGTCATTCACTGTCACGTCCCGATCTGAACTCGGCTGAACTCAACCCAACATTCCATCTCTTTTACCAACAAAACCAATCACAGGAACAACTCCATATGTAAAGTCTTGCTTGCTTCACGAAGATGAATGTAATTAAGTTTCAACCAGAACCACATGCAGATAGCTATAAAAAATGTACGAGTATCTTCGGTTATATGAACAATCATTAGACCAACGGCCTGTCACTTTACTGTGCCAAAGAAATGACCATTGAAAATACTACCTATGCATTTAACTAATCGCAATTTTATGGATTCTTTAGAAATAAGGAAAATAAGTATATTTAGTGAGTTAGAATTTTAAAAGATTCTGCACATTTCTGACTCAGTTATGTTCGGGAACTTTGTGATTTTACTTGACAAAGTAAATAAAATGTGTGCCTCCTCCATATGGCTGTAGGTGTGTCTGCGGACACGTGTGTTTGAGTGTTTGCGCGTGCGTGTGTGCGTATGGGTGTGTGTACCACGTGTGCGCATGCGTGCGTAGCAGTGTGTAAATGGCTGCCGTGTTCCCACAATATAGTGTGGGAGAAAGGTACTATTCCTATGGCCTGCAGATGCTGCTATTCAAGAATAAATGCAAGTGGACCGTTGCCTGAAAATGTAAATAAAGCTAAGAGAGGGTATTACGGTAGAATGATCATTAGGGGAATAAAATCAAGGCAGTACGATTGGTGTGGGAAAAAGAAAGAAATGAATGAATCCATAATTTATGGGAGAAGTTGGCCTGATAGCATCAAATTGCAAGGTGCGCAGTCTAATCATGTAGAAGTCTAATCAAGTATCAGACACTTTGGCTGTTGGCTGGATGTGTTTGTGTTTTGGGGAGTAACTTCATGTCAATTCAAACAATGGCATTCAAGGGATAGGTTTAACGTCAAGAAACTTTAGCGTCTCTGTTCCAGGTATGGATGTAGTATGCTACTGAGGGTCTGAGAACTCCACTCTGCGTTCTGTGGGGTTACTGATTCACAGGTCTTAAGGATGCGGTATTTGCGATGCTTGATGTTATGGGATTGCTAAGGAAGAAAATATCCAGTAATAGTGAAGTATATGCTTTGTAGTTATTATGATGTATTATTATTTATTTATTTATTTAAACACACATACGTACACGCACGTATACACATACATATCTCCCTGGTCCGTCCATTAATATAGTGATTTTGTTGACTATTGTGTTGTTTTGATTCTAATTCCTAGCAATATCGGTGCCTGTTACTGCCCTTGTTCACTATAGTGACGTATATATTTCTGCCTTTAGGTTGTAAAATTGATAATTAGCCATCCATATTATTTATACACACACAAATATATAGATATATCGTGTACAAGAATAATATAGGGGTTAGCTTCAACTGATTAAAGAACATGGCGAGTATTATAAGAACTATTTTAAAGAAATAGCAACATGCAGAAAACGTAGAAATATATACTGCAGTAGAGAGACCACATTACTTAACGTGAAACATCTCCAAAGTCACATTTTATACCGTGTCCGACAAAAGCCAAAATGATGCATTATAAAGCCTCCTGTATATACACATATACATTTATATGCACACATACACACAGACGCGCACACACACGTATATATACAGGGTGCATAAATTATTTGAGGACATAACACTTTTGGGTCCTTGCTGCATACTTTTAAACTCTGTAGAATCTTTGTTGTAGAAAATAATAATGGCAGACCCCCAGCTTACTCAAGAAATGAACAGGCGTGGTGTTATTGTGGTTATAGAGGCTGAGCATAGCGATTTAGAAATATCACGATTTTGAAACGTTGCCAGATCTTTCGTCTAAAAAGTCCGTAAGGAGCTAGAGACTGAAGATGGAATCATATCACCAGTATTAAAGCATAAACACGCATTCTAAGCGCTCTGAAATCATCAGAACTTTTGAATCTATCCATTGATTACTATCCCAGAAATTCCATGAGGTCAATTGCAAAAGATCTCTATGTGTCAAAAGGAACAGTCAGAAATGTTGCCCACGAAGATATCAAATATAAGTCTTATATGATGAGGAATACAAGAAAAAGCAAAAGAAAATCCCTACATCAGATCTAAAAAGCTTTTAAACAAACTGAAAAGTCCAGCAGAAGAATATTGGATTTGGTTTTTCTCAACCAAGAAACACTTAGACCAAGATCAAAAAGTTATCAGAGGAAATGAAAGTTGGTTATGTGCAGACCCTTCTGAAGTTCCAACTTCAAGTTTTGTAACTTCACCTGACCTACATAGTTTTAGGGGTGGTCAGCAATGAAGGCCATGTGATGCCTACTCACCTCTTTCCCCAAGGCCTTAGAGGTAACTCTGACGCTTACATTGAGGTCCTGGAAATAATTGATAAGCTCTAGATAGGCAGTGTATGCAATGGAAGGTCATATGTGTTTTACTAGGACTCTGCACTATCACACGTGGCTCTAGTGGCACATGAATTGATGGCTGAAAGTTTTCATAACCGTATAACCCCTAAAATTTGGCCTCCTAATTCTCCAGATCTCAATCTATTGGACTATTACATGTAGAGCGGTGTTGAGAGAGAGGTCAGTGAACAGGCCCCTAACACCGAAGATTCTTTAAAAGTTGCCATAGTCAGAGTACTGTCCAAAATGAACCAGGATCACTTGATTCGCGCATGTAGATGATTTAGCTCTCATAGAGAAGCAGTCGTTGGAGCTGAAGCTGGCTTCATTCCATAATATTATGAAAAATATTATAGAAAAGAAGGTTTCTTTTTATCCTCATGACATTTTTTGAAAAATAAAGTTATCTGCTGTTATATAACTGTTTGTTATGCACGCTGTTTATGTTATATGCATACAACAGCCTTGACTTGTCATTTTGGTAAAGGTAAATACGTCATTAGAATTGCCAGGCATCTTACATGTTGATTTAGCAAATATGTAGGTCAGATGAAGTTACAAAATAAATATTGTGGTTAAACTGAAGAAGGATGGACTACTTTGCTACATAGTACACACACACACACATATATATATCAATGTATATTTTAGTGATTCACCTTTAAACTTAATACTAATAAAAACTAAAATTCTAATAAAAATTAATTAACGACTAAGATGTTTATCATAACTACTAAAATGAGAAATAAAAGCGAATCAGCGTCAGTAAACGACTCGTACAATTTATCTATTACTTTATCAATTACTCTACACATTATCTATTAACTATCTTTTATATTGTATTGGTTTCTCTCTTTAGATGGATACAAATTGGATTGATGCATACAAGAAATTTTGCAGTGATTATATAAATCCCAGCTATAAGTTCTTTCTACTCCACTTTCGATAATCTAAAGGTTAAGCTGCACTAGGTAATAAGAAGTAATTATACACTAAATGGTCTCGCCATGAACATAAGAAGACACATTCAAATACGACAACGTTTTATATCAGTTAATCTGTCTATCTATCTATCTATCTATCTATCTATCTATCTATCTATCTATCTATCTATCTATCTATCTATCTATCTATCTATCTATCAATTTGGGTAGCTATCTACACACACAACACGCACATAAACATAAGTATGTATGCGTGTATGTATACATATGTGTGTATGTGTTTGTATGTACACATACGTACAAGCATATACGCATGTATACACACAAATGCGAAAACATTTCGCACCCGTTTCCTATTCTGTGTATCAATAACAAAACATTGGTAGCTAGTTCTTCACCAACATACACTGCTTTTACACTCCCCCCCCACACACACACAAACACGCCTACGCACACACCCACATACACATACACACAGAGAAACACACACATGCGTGTGCGCGGGGAGAGTGAAATGAGTGAAGTGAAGTGTGTGTGTGTGTGTGTGTGTCGATTAGGTTAACATCATGAGCGAGTAATACGACTGACATCAACGTAAATTTAACGGAGTTCAGTCATATAATATTTCAGAGAACACTCTAGAGTCGAGCAGTTCTCAATAAATAAATACATTTGAACTTAGTTCGTGCTAATAACACCAGCTAATAACAAAGTTTAGGTAATATATATTGAATATAACGCTACGTCCAAAAGGAAGTAAATTACACGATAATCAAATATTTTATGATATCATACAGAAACAGTTTCGGTAAATAAACCATTGGCAAATGTAAGTTTGGTAATATACTATAAAATCAATGAAGCCATTTAATGATATTATACACGATATTTACTTTTGACGATCCTCCAGTAAATGATGTATAAACTTGAATTTAAAGTACGCTTCTCATATCATTGTGTAAACTCAATAGCTATCATTGATTTGCGCAACAGATCATATAAGATAAATGCACACACACACACACACAAGCTCTGAATATGCACACAAACACAAGCACGCACACACAGAGTCATACACGATATCACTTGCATAATGATTACCTGTCTTACTTGACACAGCACAGCATAATGTCTGCTTATACTGCACCAACGGGGACTGCGATAGGACTTACTCATTTTCGACCTGGTTATTCATTAATGTCGTTTAGTGTTTGACAGCAATCCTTTTTGGCGACAGGCGATTTGGCGCTAGATGCAATCACACACAAAGTCAGAAAATGATGGAGGCATTGAAATGTTACTCATAATGCATAACTCATACACAGAAGCGCAGAATGAACGAGAGTGTGGCACCGGAGACAATGACCAGGAGATAAATGTGAAAGAAAAAGAAAAAACTTCTAAATATATTCAAGATGAATCTATTTTAATCTAACACAGAAGAGAAAGCAAATTTTACTTTATTAACGATAAATCTCCCTTATTAATCATGATGTAAACTTCATATATTTACTACTTCATTACCATTTTGTATTCAATTTAATTTTTATCTTCACCATTTTCTATGTGGGTGTCTTTACTATTAGTAAGATGAGCAAAGGAGTCTGTCATTCGGATGAAATTTGAAAAATACATTTGAAAGACTTTTTCTCTCTCATATTCTCTCATGAATATGTGCTATTCATGATGAATAACATCTTAATACCACTCCATTATTGATTAAGTATGCTTATATCTACTACCAACTCATCTGTCTCAAAAAGCTTACAGGCAGAAATATTTGGAACCAAACGGCTGCCCGAAATGGACCTGACAGATGGCCAGCACAAAAATGACTAGGCCCTGTCATAGCCCTTTTGACTCGGTATAAGTAGAAACTGTGGTATGTTAATCAGAAAGAAGGTCGTTATGCAAGCAGTATTTCATATATATATAAATATTGCACAGGCGCAGGAGTGTCTGTGTGGTGAGAAGCTTGCTTCCAAACCACATGATTCCGGATTCAGTCCCAGTACCGGGCACCTTGAGCAAGTGTCTTGTACTATAGCCTCGGGCCGACGAAAGCTTTGTCAGTGGATTTGGCAGACGGAAACTGAAAGAAGGCTGTCGTATAGAATAGATACTAGGCTTACAAAGAATAAGTCCTGGGATCGATTTGTTTGACTAAAGGTAGTGCTCCAGTATGGCCACAGTCACATGACTGAAACAAGTACAAGAACAAAAGAAAATACACACACACGCACATACATACATACATACATATACACATATGTATGTAGATATACCTACAATACACACATACACACATAGACATAGACGTCTTTTTGTGTGTACTTTACACGGCTTATTTTGCATCCCTGTTTATGATATTTATATTGTCCCTCGTCTAAAGTACCTATTTGGGGTTACTAATAATACGCGAAGTGCGCTTCATTCCCTCTCAGATATTTAAAATTCATGCATAATGTGCCTGATGAGAGTCTCAAAGAAAATTTCATTTAAAATATCATTAGCTGACTTTAATGATCTTACAGAATATTACCAATAAACATTTGCCTATACTGTATTTACCAAAACATCTTCCGTTATATCATAGATTTTTGTATTATCATGTAAATTACTTGCTTTCGACTGTAATGATGTATTGATATTAATTACCTGAAGAGTATAATTAGCTAGTGCTATTAGCACGAACTAAATTTATATCTGTTTATCTACTGAGAACTGCTTGACTCTAGAGTGTTCTGTGTAATATTATATGACTGAAATTTAAAACTTAAAATTACACTGGACTCAATACATTCAATCGCCCACGAATATATAACTGGCATACACATACACTAATACTGAATATATATATATGTGCGTATGGTTGTGTGTGCATAAGTATAGTGATAGGGTGGGGTCTGCTGAAATTAAGAGGATGATTGAAAATATATACATTTTTCGTATTCATAGTGTGCCCATTTAGAATGGAGTTACAGTTCTTTGTACCCAGTGCAACTTTAATTTTAAACGACTGTAACAGAAAAAATATATATATATCATAAAACAGCATGAAACGAGAGAAAAAATCTCTGAATGAACTAAGTTCGATATGATTTCCTAAAGTCTATTGAATTCAGAAATCAATTTTGGGTGCATCTTATAAATGAAATCAATCAAAACTAAATTGAAAGAGGACATGTCTCGCATGGCAACGTGGTTAAATATTTCGCAACGTAATTATGTGGCTGCGACATCGATGCCAATCTTTGGTACCACGAGGAGGAGGAGGAGGAGTCTTCTAAATTATATTTGGGTCGATCAATTCCTAAGAATGGAATTTAAAAGGAGACTGGATGTGCAGATATATGCATGTGTATGTGGACATTAAGTTTGCGTATGTGGCTTTGTGTTCATGTTTGATTTAATGTTTGCACCGGTCAACAGATGGCGTTGTTTCGTGTTCGATCTTTCTGACAGGTAACATAGCCGTTTGATAAATAGTTGTCGATAAAAATATCAACAACACCTGAATAATGGAGTTGATCCAAACGATTGAATAAAAAATTGAAACATAGCATGTATGTATGTGAATAACTGGTGACAGACATATTACATATATGCAATCCCATACACACACACACACAAGCATACACACACAAACATACATACACAAACATACATGCACGTACGTATGTGGGGTGAGTGTATATATGTAGATGTACGTACTTCTTAAATGATACTTTCATCATTTATTTATATAATTATTTGAAGATAGCAAAAACAAGTAACTGTGCGCATTTATATTTTTTTTAATTTCTCAGGAATAATTATCAGCAAGCAAATGCTGTCACAGTAAAATGCACATGATGAGGAAATATTTTTAAAAAATGAAAATTTCCGAATTTGAAAGTTTACTTATTTAATCCAGCATGAAAAAGAGTTTGGATAATTGGTAACTAATATCAAACAAAAGCTATTTATAATATTAAAAATTTGGAAAGGGAGGAGAAAAATTAATAAAACACTTACTTTCCTTGACAGTGAAATATATTTCGATTGAAAAGTATTCATAAATATTCACTGACAAATTAGATTATTTGGAAATTGTCAACCTGACGTATTTATTGAAAACTTTAACTGTATAGTCAATTGGAGTGTGAGGCGAATACGTTATTGATAATAGCTGAATATATATTATTAAATTTTCTCATTTTTCCCCCATGAATGCCTTTTTAATATTCTCAGAGCTAGATTATATATTATATTTAAAATTAATAGAAAAGGAGAATATGAATGCATTGAAAAAGTATTATAACTCAAGAACTCTGAAAATAAATTTTTTGAATTGATTTGTTCTCTTTTCCTACAGACCTAGAAATGCATAATATAATATACTTACCCGAAAGAAATAATCTATATCAATGCAAGTCAAAGTTATACAGATGTTACATTGACGTAAAGGAATTTTTTCCGAGACAACAGATTACATAATTCAAATAAGATCTGCATGCGAATTCGAAATGTGTTACAAGAACTTATTCAATGCGATATACCATATTCTAAGAAATAACATATTGTTTCTTTATGATAATGTAAACCATCAAGTTTGCAGCTCAAAATTACAATATTTTTATTCAAAAAAGAAGACGAATTCGGAATCCAAACTATATGTACGCATTAAGTAACTCTTCTCCGCAGAAAGAACGGGTAAATTTGCCCACAAACCGCGTACATTATTTAAAAAGAAATGGCACCTTCATTAATGCAGCAACCTTTAACACAACTCAATAAAATAATGGTTTCAAATTTTTGCCACCAGGGTAGCAATTTTATGGGAGGGGATGAATCAATTGCATCAACCCCAGTATTCAGCTGGCATTTATTTCATCGACCCCGAAAGAATGAAGCGTATAGTCAATCACGGCAGAATTTGAACTCAGATCGTAGTGACGGGCGAAATACCTATTTCTCTACTACCCACAAGGGGCTAAACACAGAGAGGACAAACAAGGACAGACAAATGGATTAAGTCGATTATATCGACCCCAGTCTGTAACTGGTACTTATTTAATCGACCCCGAAAGGATGAAAGGCAAAGTCGACCTCGGCGGAATTTGAACTCACAACGTAACGGCAGACGAAATACCGCCTAGCACTTTTCCCGGCGTGCTAACGATTCTGCCGGCTCTCTGCCTTATTTCGTAATAAATTAATAGATGCTTACAGCTACCACAGCTGTAGCTATAATTATTTAGGATAAAAACTGATATAGATAACAAGAACAAACATTTTAGGTTTGTTGAGAGTTCACTTTTTAGGTGTGAATTTGTAATTGATAATGTATTCTTAAAGTTTTTTATTGAATTTAGTTCCACTTCTTCCCACGCTGAAAACATTTTACTGTTAACTTCGAACTGAAATTTAATAGTGCAATATTTTCTCTTCTTAAGGATATTTATTTCGATAGTGTCACTCTTGTTGCAATAGCAAGGATATATATTTCATAGAAGCTGAAAAGCGAAGTAATCAATATATCAGACTGGCTTACGGCAAATACATTAGTCTTAAACTCTTAAAATCGACTATTGCCTACTTACTATAACAATTCATTCTTCCAAGTATATCAATAGCTAACAACTCGATGAACATATACACACAGACAGACGTGTACAACCCCTCCACACACACACAAACACACACATGTATAGTACAAAAGAATAGTTGATAATAATGAATCCCATATTTTCCTGGCTATGCGGAGGTAGCTGGCTCTGTTAATATCATATAATACGCAAAGGCAATGAGCTAGCAGAACCGATACCACGCCGGATAAAATGCCTAGATGTTCTGAGTTCAAATGCCACCGAGTTTGATTTTGCTTTTCAGTCTTACGGGCTCGACAAAATAAGTACGAGCTAAACACTGGGGTCGATGGAATCAATTTACCCCGCCCCCAAAACGGCTGGCCTTGTGCCAAAATTTGGAATCAATACCACGTTGTATGTTATTACGTTGCACTAAACTTTGAAACCGATCTTAATATATTCATATAATATAGCCAAACGTCTCAGACGCTCTATTTCTGTGTAGTTTGGAAACATTATTTCATAAAAATGACTAATCTTCTGTATTTATTGTGTAATTGTACATAATTACGATATAAAATATAATTAAATCAACTTTAAATTGCACTGAATACTCTAGAGAATTCGTGCTACGACCTCTTGCAAATATTTTATAGACGTCTTATTGGGCCACTATTGACGCAATGTTATATTATATGCCTTATGGATTTGTCAATCCTATTTCATATCTGTAATTTTATAGCTATTTAATTACCAACATTCTTGATTACCAAATGTCACGTTGAGCATAGTTACACCGTACTATATAATTAGACACATTGAAATGTTTTAACTCACTTGTCTGTTTCTTAAACAAGTTCGGAAACAAAGTTTTTTACAATATATAGCATGGGTTAGACACAAATTTCATTATGTGCAGTAAATTAATTATTAAAAATACATTAAGATTCAATATTCTAAATAAATACTCTAAACAAGCCAAGTTAAATTTTATGGTAATGGATGTTAGGAGCCTAAAATATAATAATAACATATTTTTTCTTGAGAATTTGATTAAAACATGTAAAATTACAACTAAGCTGATGTGATCAAATTTTAACTGGAATCTTGAAGTCAAATTTAGCTACCGCACATCCTTTGCTCCACATTTTAATTTGATTTTCAAATATTTTTACTGATATTGTGTTTATTCACTAACAGAAATAGCATTTCGTTCATCTTTTATATTATTTTAAGTAACATTTTATTGCCTTTTATGTCATTTTTAATTGTTTTAACAAGTAATGAACATTTCCGTTTAATTTTTGCTATTTTCAAATCCTTGATTTTTACATGTACAAGTGCTTAATTATCTTATGTTTATCTTTTTTATCTATGTATTTTCTTCTTATACAATATGGATATATTTATATAAAATTTTATTATTTTGTAAATTTTTCCCTCTTCTGTTGTTCATTTTTCTGTAGTTATTCACTACGTTCTATTGTTTCTTTGGAAAATACTGTTTAGGAAAGTAAAAGTTACGATGCCTCGGGCTCAATCATCTACATTCCTTGGAGGAAGAGAACATTATGAATGGTAATGTATGAGACACTCAGAAGGAAGTGGAGACGATTCTGCAAGAATGGCTGAGAGCAAAATGGAAAAGAATATATATGTTTTCAATTCCATGGTTATGAAGTTGGAATTTGGCTTCGGGTTGAATTTGAACTTAGAAGGCAAGGAGCCGAGTAAAAAATATAAAAATAACGAATTTTTCTGACATACTAAAGTTATACCAATGTTTTCTGCAAACCATTCAGGTGTAGACGGTATATTTTATCTCAATATAATGTTAGTTTTGAGGTAAAGACAAGCGAAACTAACCAAAGGTTTTGTTGGCAGTTATTTATAAACTGTAGTTAGTTGACAATTAATATATTTCCGTAAACCCTTTTCTTTACTAACCACAAAGGTCAAACATAGAGTGAACTATACAAGTACAGACAAGGGGTTGGGGACAAATGGAACATATATTCGATGACAAATAAGTATAAAATTCGGATGAAAAAAATGAATGAAAAAACAATTATGAAGTGAGGCACGTGGCCTCACATTCCAACACTGAATCCTTTGGTAGACTCTTTGATTTCTCGCTCAAACAGGTTTATTTACCCTCAACACTATTGCTACAGTCGTCCTTCTTTTCCGAAATATTCCATGCGACAGGAATCTCCTCTCCATCCTTATTTTCCTTTTCATATGGAATCGAAAAACGTTCACCAAACCAAGGATAGAGGTGGAACTGCCTGTCATAATCACTTTCACTCTCATCTACCACACTACCTCCTTCGTGATAGCTACTACGTAGAGGAAACAAGATTGCTCTCCCCTGTTTGCGAAGACGGCGAAACAATTTTAGTTATAAAATCAGTTGACAGTTGTACTCTTCTCAGATGTGACAACAGTTGTTCGACATAAACGCAAAGTTACCGTATCTTTGGACATTGCACAGTTGCGTGAAGGACACTTTCAGTGTCCTCACCGCATCTTGAATAACTTGGTGTGGTTGAAGAACCATGTCTAACGAGTTTGTCCCGAACAGGTAAGGCACGTCTATAGCATTACCATACCATGGACTTTTGGAAATTGTCCAAAGGCCCTGGCCCGAATGTTCTTCGGTACAGGTTGGCGAGGTGACTGATATTGAAGCCCAAGTTTTCTCCCAGGGCGTCGTCACATTTAAACTCTACTAACCCTCTGTAAAAGGACAAGGTGTAAACCCCGCTGCCAGTGTTGCCAGCTTGGGAGAGAAGCACAGTTGCCTAACGACACTTATACTTCCGTAAACCGGCATGACTATGATTCTCACCACACCGATTATACGGTAAATTCCGTTTCATGTACATTTATTATCACACAATTTTCGTCCTCGCTTCATATAAAACGCCGTCTGAACATTGCAATTTTGCAGGGGAGATACTGATAGGAATGTTGTTAAGAATATAATCACAGTACCATGATATATAATCTGTCTATCTATCTACATACCTATCTTTGTTTCTCGCTTTCTCCATATTATATATATATATATATTATATATATAATATATATATATATATATATATATATATAAAATATATATATATATATATATATATATATTCCATTCTACTCTAGGCACAAACCAGAAATTTTGGAGGATGGGACCTTCGATTCGATCAACCCCAGTACGCAACTATAGACCGGGAGCCCGTCCTGATTTGGTTAGGCTTGAAGCTCCAAAATACTGGCAAGGCACAATATGTATACAAATGACCCTAATACTATGAAACGTAGTATGCTTAGGTATGGATTAATTAATTATGAGACAACCCACTTGCGTAAATAACTAATGTAGTTAGACTTTAAGCTCCAGTAATGAAGCACATTGAATATTACTCCTTAGACACAAGTGATACTTAAATGAAAAATTAAGAAGAAAATCGGGTATGGAAAACAAATTAAGAAGTTTTAATAAGGCACTAATTAGGAATTAATTAGACTTTCTACTCCAACGTCAATTTTTTCGCAGAATTGTTAACTAAACCCAACTGAATCTATTCATGTCACTTAAGAACAATTTTAGGTATGGATTTATAATTTAAGAAGCATTTTCTACTAATCACTATACACTAATTAAGAAGAGATATACAGAAACACTGTTTTCAAGCTACGTGACGAATGCAACATACAAATGTATTTTAGACCCAGTTAACATGAAAGAAGAAATTAAGAAACATCCCAGGCATTGGAGGACAATAAGAAAGCTTTTAATTAGATCGTTAATTAGGTCTTAATTAGTATTTCTGCTCCGGTGTAAATTTCTTCTCATAAATATTTGGCTCGTCAAACTGAATATAATAATATCATGTAAGAATCACCATAGGTATGGATTCCTAATTTAAGAAGCATTTTCACTAATTAACATATCCTCTTCATTGAATATGGCAAAATACCTTTAACTGAAAAAATTTTGATTTTCCATTGCATGGCATCGGAATCCTTCCTCTATTACTGATCTTGACCTCTGTCAACACATAATGCATGTTGCTTTCGTTCAATCAATTCTTTACTCATATTTATTCGCATTCAGATCATCAGAATAGGAACACGCCTGATATTCGTCTTCCGCTAGTCAACAAATCCAGTAAGGGGGCATCGAAAATAAATTATCTACGGGGGACCATTCCTCACCTGGGGATCCTGGTCAACCTTCATATTCCCCCGACCTTGTCACCTCTAAAACTGATCCCCACGTAATTCCACCTGATTCAGCATTGAATATTGGCGGGTCCCAGTCAGGAAACTGCGGATGTACCCTAAGCCAGTCTGCCTACCGTTGTAAATGATCGCTCATCCACAGCAGAAAGTCTAAAGAGAACGCTGAAAGTGGACTGCTACTTCCGCTCTCAGAGCACAAATGGCGATCCATCCAAAACGCCGCATCAAAACGCTCAAGTAAAAATGATTCGGTACATCCATTTATTACATCATCATCCAAAAGCTACCAGAAACATCTTCTAATTTGCACGGATATCACAGTGGTTGTTATAAAGATTTCACAACAATCACAGATAATTTTCAGCCTCTAGAAACGGCTCCTAGTCCATTACGAAGAAAACGCAAAATAGCAACAGTGGTGCCCACTTCTTCCGCCGGCATTTACTCTCAGGTTTGCGTATTCTGCGATTTCAAGCGCGAGTCAAACGGCAGGAGTGGAGAAGAGAGTCTGACTACTTGTCAAACTTTTAATGCACAAGAGTCAAGTAAATGAGCAGCCACGTCAATAGCAGCAGAAAACAATGATGACACTGTGCTCCGAAAAATCGCTGGAATAGATATGATCGCTAAAGAAGTAAAGTACCATCAAAGCTGTAAGAATATTTTCTCCAAGCGCGCGCGAAATACACATACCTGAATGTACGTTATTTGGTGAAAAAAAAAACGCCACACATAATTTTACTCCAAAGAAGTTTCCAAATAATTCTCAGTTCACCGTTATGCCATAATTGGCAATTTTTCTTTTTGTTCTTTTTTTCTATTCACGAAGCCAAAGCTTGCGTCTTCCTTCTGTAAGCTCCAGAACAACTGGTGTTGCATTCTGGGTAAGCAAGCTATTTACCACACACCTACTCCAGCGCCTATATATATATATATAATATATATATATATATATATATATATATATATATATATATATATATATATAATTAATTAATAAGGGTGAGAGAATTAGATACTAATTTAATAGTATATCTATTCAACACCAAGTGGCCTAGTGCTCCGAGAAACCTGGATTATTATAATATTTTATAATATATTACAATATTTTTACAAAATAAATATAAGAGAGTGGTCACTATATGGCTCACTCTAGCACCAGTTAATCCAAAAGGTTTCAACCACAAAAATACATGTTTCCATGAAAGTCAGTACGATTGTTAGCTCACACGACAGGGCAAATAAAAAATAACAAAATACAGATTATTTTGGGACAATTGTTTCGCTATTAATGAATTAAATGTAATTTTACTTACAAAGAAATCCACTTGTAGCTCGTCAGCCAAAACTATCTGGATGAAATCCACTCAATCACACGCCAGATTTTACCATAACGATAAATACGCGTGTGGTTCAATTGATTACATCCGACGTTATAATTCAAATGCCCCAACTAACAGCGCGCCAAACTTTCACGGGAAACAAATACAGCATTTAGAAATAAATGCAGCATAATTATAATTGATTAATAAGGGTGAGAGAATTAGATACTAATTTAATAGTATATCTATTCAACACCAAGTGGCCTAGTGCTCCGAGAAACCTGGATTATTATAATATTTTATAATATATTACAATATTTTTACAAAATAATATAAGAGAGTGGTCACTATATGGCTCACTCTCTTATATTTATTTTGTAAAAATATTGTAATATATTATAAAATATTATAATAATCCAGGTTTCTCGGAGCACTAGGCCACTTGGTGTTGAATAGATATACTATTAAATTAGTATCTAATTCTCTCACCCTTATTAATTAATTATAATTATGCTGCATTTATTTCTAAATGCTGTATTTGTTTTCCGTGAAAGTTTGGCGCGCTGTTAGTTGGGGCATTTGAATTATAACGTCGGATGTAATCAATTGAACCACACGCGTATTTATCGTTATGGTAAAATCTGGCGTGTGATTGAGTGGATTTCATCCAGATAGTTTTGGCTGACGAGCTACAAGTGGATTTTTTTGTAAGTAAAATTACATTTAATTCATTAATAGCGAAACAATTGTCCCAAAATAATCTGTATTTTTGTTATTTTTTATTTGCCCTGTCCGTGTGAGCTAACAATCGTACTGACTTTCATGGGAAACATGTATTTTTGTGGTTGAAACCTTTTGGATTAACTGGTGCTAGAGTGAGCCATATAGTGACCACTCTCTTATATTTATATTATTATTATCTATATATATATACATACATACATATGTCTATTCATCTCTCTATCTCTCTCTCTCTCTCTCTGTATATATATATATATATATATTATTTTGTCTTGGGAGATTCATCACGCCAATATAGCTAATACGCTCACCGATTCAATTCCATTCATTTATAGAATATCCGATTTTTTTTTTGTCAAAGCTCTTTCGTAGATTTTTTTGCAAACCTCTCAGAGACTATCGACTGTGTCCGTTACAGAGAACGCATTTGTTTGTTTGAGTTTTTGTTGCATGTGTACATGTATGTGCCAGCGTGCGAGTGTGTATATATGTATGTACATAAATCAGGAGTCGTTATTTAGCACAAATTAATTACTGACGTTATATCTATTTGTTTCAGAGTACATCGGCACTAGACCAAAATAGTTAGTATACTGGTTTTAAATATTGGCACAAAAGTCAGCGTTTTCGGGTGTTGGGATGAACCAATTACGGCGAACCAGGTGTCTAATTAGTACTTATGTTATAGACGACGAACTTATGTAAGGCAGTGCCGATATCAGCGGAATTTAATCTCAGAACGAAAAGACGGACGAAATGCCGCCAAGCATTTAGCCTGCCGCGAGGAAAGACTCAGTGAGTTCACCGCCTTAAAACCGTTTATACACTGGATTTTTGATGGCCGTTAACTATTTAGTAATGCAACATTGATCAAATTTACAACAGCATAATACTAAAATTTTGGCAGTCGCTCGAATGGGTAATTATAAACGACAGAATAAATAAAGAAGGTGAGAATAACAGGAAATGTATTAGTTACCCACAGCTTAATTAGTTGAAACGTGTAGCGCCCAGTCACAGGAAGGGAGGAAGTGATCTTCATATTTCTGACTTTCGTTCTTTTATGGCGAACCTCTAGGTTATGGGGACATAAACACACCTACAGCGGCTGTCAATCGATGGACGGGGAAAAACACCGATACACACTCACAAATACACCCCCCCACACACACACATATATATATATATATATATATATATATATATATATATACGACGGGCTTCTTTCAGTTTTCGTCTACCAAATCCACTCTCAAGGCTTTGGTGGGTCCGAGGCTATAGTTGTAGACACCTGCCCAAGGTGCTACGTAGTGAGACTGAACTCGGAACTATGTGGTTGCGAAGCAAGCTTCTTTCCACACAGTCACTCCTGCGCCTACAGCTGAATGCAGCCAAGTATAAGGTGGTGGACTGGCAGCAGATGTTAGCCAGAAAGTACTTTGCAGCAAAGGAGTCAAGAGTAACTCCGCAACATCTCTCGTTCACACCTTGAACAGCTTCAACTGATCTTCCGAGTCTGAAACGATTACAAGGAAAATTTACGTGGTGGGAACGTTGAAATAATCATATGCTGTACGTCAGTCACGAATATACGAAGGAAATGAAAAGACGACTTTAAGCTAGTCAATGTGTAGTTCTCTGTAACTAAATATAATTTCCTCATATACGTCTAATAATATCCAGGGATATTCTACCTAAAAGCAAAACATTCCATTTCGAAATTTCTGTTACTGTACAACAATAAAATGATCATTTCTTTAACAGTTCTCTTGTTAGTGTCATCGTTCCTTATTATTAACGTTTCTCATTTTTCTTCTTGCTTTCCTGTCTTTCCAACTAAATACAACTGTCTACAACACAGTATATATGTATATACGTAGAAATATTATATTGTTCGGCTTCTTTGCTTTTTTCATTTTTCTTTCTTTTTTCATATGGTTCAATTCACTGCAGAGGTTATAACATTATATCACTTTACTGTAAAGCACAGAAAGCAAGAAATTATTCATAAAATGCATTACACTCAAATAATTAAAAAATAAAATTTCAGAAGTCTCTCTCTGTTTTGTATTTTTCTCTTCCTGGTGCCAAGTTTGGAACAATTGACATGATATTCTGCAGCTACCATAGTTACAATGATATGAATAATATTTAGAGAAAGCATAATATGAATACTAAACAATGTTTGAAAATATTTTTTGAAAATAACTGAATATTCCTAGGAGATTATTGACTAATGTATTAGTAACGTATTACGTAAAAAAATATACGCCTACATTGAAATAAACCTGTTTCTATAAATTGATGCAATTACAATGTATCTGGTGCACTACAGAATTTGGACAAACCTATTGTTAGACATATTTCTTTATATATTTTCTTTTGAGGCAGTGTAAAAAAATATTTGTAACATGTCAGGAAATGATAAATGTAGAGATTTAAGATCAATACTTTTTATAGAATAATTTTACTGTGTAATATATTAGAAAAAGAAAATTGTTGCTCGTAATTTTTATTTATATTCATGTACCCATATCACTATATTCTACCGACAGCAAAGCTTGGTGTGTAGCACCGCTATGATTTATCCTAAAATTCAGTATGTTGATTTCTGTAAAAGAAGAGCATATTAGGAACAAAGAATCATATTGTTATGTATTGAATACCAATTACTTAATTATACAACTGATGCATTTTTTTAAAGGAATATCACTAGCTCTATTTTCTTCCCCTTTAGACACGGAAAAGGAATTGTTTTCAAGTATACATTTCTCACAGATGATGTGTTTTTTTTCCCAGCGTTTCCAGAATATGCAATTTGTAAAATAATGATAAAGCTAATAAGCTAGCCGTATGACTAGACATTAGAAACGTTATCTGCCTCAATATTACATATGAACAGCATTGCACAATACATGAATTATAAGACATGAGTTTTAAGTTTAGAAAATAAAAAAACAGTGTCGGTTAATCGAAAGAAACAGGCATAACTTTTAGATTCTTCAAAGGAGTAAATATATTTGGTGACAAATTTTCTCAAAATTGCATGATGCTTGAAACATAGTTTTATATCATACGGGCAAAACGCCCTCCGTCCAATGGACGGTACTGAGTTGTCAAACATTTCAACGGAATTTTCTTAAAACAACTTGTCCGACCTCCCATAGGCCTCCCCTTTGAGAAACACTGATTTAACCTAAATTTGAGACACCATGCATTTTTCTCGCGTACGCGTAGTGTCGATCGCAACAACTGATATACTTGCGCGTACAAATGCACGTTCCCACGGCTTTATCACCGCATTCTCTCCTGGAATCAATCGATATTTTGCAATTTTGCAGGACTTATACACGCCCTGATACCGTCGATATCTACACATCAAATTTGAGCGCATCGGATGGAGGATGCCCGAGATCCTAGAAGACAGACACAGACAGAACGGACTTTATATATCATATATTATTGTAACAATTTTAAACTTTTCGCTCTTATGCATAAAAAATAGCTACATCGTGACATAAATTCTGTTCATCGATGTGCTTCAATTTTTTAGATCATTAAGGTGATTCCTCTGCATTTTGATCAACAAATTGAACGTTTCAGCTAAACAAGATGACGAACTACCATATCGTCATCCATTAACTCATACCAAATACCATCTTCAAGAAACTAAGGTGAAATATTTCCTTCAAAGATTTTTGCTTTTGCCTTATTCCACCAATCTTCTAGCGACTGCTAAAAGTAGTACTACGTCTACCACAATCCCCATTAGTTTCAATGTTAGCAATTACCTGAACCAAGATATCTACCAGCCAACGCCAATACCAGCACCGTTTGAGAGATGACTGTTGCTATCCTATTTACACATTTCTACCACTACCAGTCCCAGGTATTGCAGAAACTTGACTGTTTACTTGTGGAGATAGGCATTAGGGCCTGGAATATATAACAGCTATTTAACTTCACACATTTTCTAGTGAAAAATCTCCTTGTCTTCCTTATACGACGGTATTTCATTTCACAATTACGCACAAATACACACGTAGATGCGCGCATGCGTGCACGACGCGCACACACATTCACACACATGTAGTAATAACAAGATATTTTAAGGGGAATATTAATGCATGTGTTTGTTTCTTCAGGCTAAACATTGCATTAGTGTTATGGTTGTATCGAATGCTTTTCTAAGGGATATTTACCAATTTACACCAATCAAACGGTTCTGTGGGGTTTTGAGGGTGATTTCTGTCATTACTTAGATTTATCATAAAGTTACACAAACTCACACATACACATTTAGCTACAACTTATAAGCCACATTTTTAATTTGTTATATATGTGTATGCGTACGGGCATATATAACATATCTCAATATACTTTTCTTCTAGCAAATTGCATTAACACTGGCGAAACCAAAGCTGTAATAGAATGCACAACGCCATTGTGGAGCTGCAGTGTTCCATCAAAACATGAACCACACGGTTTGGAAGCGTATTTCACAGCCATAGATTCATGGTTTTCATGAAATGTCTGCTGGGTCAAAGTCGACGTACGTCTCAACATTGAGGAATATCTGACTTTTATTTCAGACATGTCGACATTTATTTGATTCTCTGCGTGAATTATGCATGTTCACAGTTATCTTAAAATTTTCTACGCCTTGAAGCCAATGATAAAGAAATGCATAAGTCGTCTTACGTCGAATTGTAATAGACAGAGGCTTGAATAAACAATTTCATTTTACGTTCACAAAAATTGCATTAAATACAAAACTCTTTGTGAAACGTATGATTACGAATATAGGTTCTTTAACCCCGAATTAATAATCTTTCTCCAAATTGTAATGATCGATCGATATTACTGACAATTAAATGTAGTCAGTTTCTTTCGGTTGTTTATTAGCATATGATGCTAATAAAATGATCCAAACTCGTGTGTGATGGAGGTTGGATCACTTTTGAGATCTGGCATCTAATTGAAGCAAATTTACTGATTACTTCAGATTCTCTAACTTTACTTAAGTGAAGGCACGTGGCCTAGTGGTTAGAGCAGCGGACTCGCCGTGGAGGGATCGCGGGTTTGAATCTCAGACCGGGCTATATGTGTGTTTATGAGCGAAACATCTAAGTTCCACGCGGCTCCGACAGAAGGTAATGGCGAACTTCTGCTGACTTTTTCGCCACAACTTTCTCTTACTCTTTCCTCCTGCATCTTGCAGCTCACCTGCGACGGACTAGCGTCCCGTCCAGGAGCGGAACCTATACGCCAAGGAAACCGGGAAACCGGCCCTTATGAGTCAGGAACAAACTAACCTTTTGTTTGTTTTTGTTAAACAATAATTATGTGTAAGCGAAGTGGATGGATGTCTGTTTTTGTTCTTCGGTTGCACAATTAATACGTAGGGAGAAATAGTGCCTTCGTCTTTCAGTTTTGTGTCATTGCATGTATTTTTTATTGTTTTGCAAACATTCAAGCTACGTATACAAATATCCAATAACATTCAGATTCCCTTCCGTCAGTTATGAACTTCCTTGCAATGTGTATGAACGAGGCACTTTTTTTCTGATATGTGCTAATAAAACAAATACAGAGAAAGATGGGCAGCAAAATCTACAACGTGTACAGGATTTCACATATACTCTTCACTCTTTACTCTTTTACTTGTTTCAGTCATTTGACTGCGGCCATGCTGGAGCACCGCCTTTTAGTCGAGCAAATCGACCCCGGGACTTATTCTTTGTAAGCCGAGTACTTATTCTATCGGTCTCTTTTGCCGAACCGCTAAGTGACGGGGACGTAAACACACCAGCATCGGTTGTCAAGCAATGCTAGGGGGACAAACACAGACACACAAACACACACACACACACACACACACATATATATATATATATATATATATACATATATACGACAGGCTTCTTTCAGTTTCCGTCTACCAAATCCACTCACAATGCATTGGTCGGCCCGGAGCTATAGCAGAAGACACTTGCCCAAGATGCCACGCAGTGGGACTGAACCCGCAACTATGTGGTTGGTTAGCAAGCTACTTACCACACAGCCACTCCTGCGCCTATCGTTCTGAATCGTTCTGAATATATTTGATTCTAGATTGACGGCAAAATGATTTTTAAATAACAAAATATTATGTTTGTGAATATTGTTTTGTCATTAGATCAAGCTCAGGAAACTAAGTTAAAAACCACATTATATATGTCATATTAAAATTTTGAGAAGTTCAATTCTTAATATTCTTCAGATGGTGTCGTGACACAAATGGTAGTGCATTGATCACTTATTACAAATTAGTTTCGTCACTTAATGTCTCCTGTTTATATTTCTCCACTGTAATGTTTTGTATAAAATTCTACAGGTAATATAAACAAAATCTGTACTCGATATTATTCAGTTGAAAATACATGAAGGCTACAAATTGTAGTCTTAGACCAACGTAAAGAAGTATTTTATAAAATGTTTTTAAAGTAATTGATAAATGTTAGAAGAAATATTTCAAGTAACATTGAATGGGAAGTATGATTCAGAAGAATAAAAAAAAGGCACACCATTAAAAGGAGTTAGAAATTTAGCATCTTTTAATTACATTGCAAAATGTTTACACACTGCTAAAATTATATATTGACATTTCTCAATTTGACTGTTATTGGTAAGAGGAGGCATCGTAATAAGTTAAAACGATTTTTCCCAGTACCCATTTAATATATGCATATGCCTACCTACGTATATACATTCATACTCACACGCACACACACACACACACACACGCACATATATATATATATATATATATATATATATATATATATATTTATATTCATCTATGCGCGTATATATATATATGCGTGTGTGTTTGTGTGTATATACATGAAAGCATGGTAAGGTAGAATATACTTTTTTATAAAATGAAATTACATAATGTGTATATTTATTTCATAATCAAATAAATTTGTTATGAGGTAATCGTTACGTACACGATTACATAATAATACTGAAAAGGCAGATCTTCAGAGGAAAATAGCCATTAAATCTAATCTATTATTTACCAATATCATCTGCGTGATAGTACTTGCTGCGTCATTTACTATGAAGGCAAGAGTATCCTCATGCATAAACTTTAACTATTTCTTCTTACTTATTCACACTTCAAAGTGTGTAGAAATAGAAACCATTTTCCATCTTTTAAATGATGTACTTTGAAAAGCAAAAATATATCATGCCAGTTTTAAAAGCTACGGCATTGAACGATATATAATTTAATATATTAGGAAAAGCAATTAATATTTCATATTATGCACTTAGAAAGTACAACTACTAATAATTATTTCAGTATATATTCCTAAGGTCTGCTTTGATGTGTAAGTGAATAAAAGTTTGTTATAAATGATACCATCGAAAACATTCCTAACTACATAATCTGAAATAAACTTGTAGAGAAGAGGCTGCTGGTGAATTTGAACATTCCACAACCGTTGCTCAAAATTCGAGGATACCTTCGTATAACATTTTAACCCTACGGATAGTTTCCGTTTTTTGTTTTGGCAAAATTCTTCTGAAATACAATGTCGATACGCTTAGAGTTTGTTTTTCGCCGTACGAAAGATGTACTATATAAGGACTGGGGTTATTACCGCCAAAATTCATGAAAAGCTAAAGGCTATTGTGGTACATATTATGTGCAGAACGTCCTACATTTCCATTTCTTTGATTAACCAATATGCGCACAAAATGACACCTTTACATGCGATCATTAAAGCAAAGTCACAGACACACACCCGTATCTACATTTTAGATCTTGCCACTGATACTATATTTAAAGGAATATCCATTTAATACGGCAAGAAAGAATATTCTCAATAGGCAGACGCACAAATAAATGGATGCGAGAAATGACAAGTAGAATGGAAAAATATTTCTTTAGAAACAAATCTAATACAAAACAGTAAATCGAGCCATGACCAAACTAAAGAAGATCCCAACCCATGTCTAATAGAGAAACACTCACACTGAGAGCGAAGTTGTGAGAAATGAATGAATATCTCATTTATAGTCACCCTAGAAATCATAACATCTTACATTCAGTTAAAAGATGACTTCCAATCCTCCATCAATCCTGAAAAACTCAGCAAACTGATTAAAGAATATTTAAAGAATAATTAAAAATTCTCAGCTGCTAAAAATAAACAAAAGACGTGAAATCCACAACAGAAGAAGACGTGATACAGGCAACAGAATATGGAGACCTTTATTGCGTGACGTGTGAATTAATTAAATGGAGTAAAACAAAAGCATTCCAGAGAGGGAAGAATTTCAAGATTAATGGAAATAATAATTCCAAAATAAAAATTATTCTTGACTGCATCACATGTCCATAATGCAATGAGAATCACGTTGGCTATACGGGATCATAATTATTATATCGAGTTAGGGGGCATTAAAAAATATATATATCAAAGATCCATCTTTTAGAGAAGGTGCATGTAGTAAACAACTAACACATCTGTGCAAATAGAAAATTCAAAAATATTTCTCCCCCACTCTCAGTATCTTTCAAGTAAGTTTTCAACAACGAAAGGCTGAAGTATATTTTTACAGATATCTTATTCAAATTTAACGAAAATAATCAAAACCGTTACAAATATCTGCTCCCTCTTTACTTCTTACTACATAACATGGGTGTTTTAAAAAGTTGTAATCTACGAAAGCGCTAACATACTACGGAGACATCCAAAATGGTTTTGTCATACCGTTCTTTTTAATGTTTTAGTCATTTTTAATATAATTAATAATTTTCAAAATTATTTTTTCTTAAAAGACCGTAAAGCACGGGTACACTCGCACAAGCACACACGCACACATGCACACACACACACAAACACGTGTGTGTATACGTGTGTGTGTGCGTTTTCATACCAAATTAAACATTATGAATTAAGTATGCGTTACATTTTCAAATGTTTTCTGTAAAACTATCGGAGAATTTAGTATGACACTTTGCTTGTTGCAGATTCAGTCCCACGGCGTGGTAAAATGGGGAAGCGTCTTCAACTATAGCCACGGACAAACATTTCCATGAGTATTAATTCGGTTAACAGAAATTTAAATGATACCCATTTGTATATATATATATATATATATATATATATATATATATGTGTGTGTGTGTGTGTGTGTGTGTGTGTGTTTGTGTGTGTGTGTGTGTGTGTGTGTGTGTGTGTGAGAGAGAGAGAGAGGGAGAGAGAGAGAGAGCATTCCCAGTTAAAAGCGATGTTCTGTTAAAACCAACATTACTGCAGTTGTTAGTATAAAAATAAATCTCATTTTGGCTTTCGGTGCAAAATCACAATCATGTTTATATCGCAAGCAGAGAAATAAATCTCCGCCGTCTCCAGTGCCACAACCACCAGACCTATACATTGCTGGCGGAGATGAAATGCTGCAATTTCTAGCAGCCAGTTTGTTACCGTAAAATTTATAAATGTTGTAAAGTAATAATATATCGAATTGTTTTATCATTTTGAACCATATGTATATGAGGGCGCCTGCACTTTTATGCTTGTGAGTGCACTCGCGTATATGGAGATGTCTGATTGCATTTCGGATTAAGTCGAAGGCGTCCAATATGTCTCATATCATACGTTAGAGTGGAGTGATATCAACAAGTGCCAATTCACATGTTTTCAGTAGAGAATTAATTAAATGTTTTCGTACAATCTGTTTCAATTTTGCGATTTTATTAGAATTTCAACAGATATATTTAGTAGTTTACAGCATCATCTACTTTCGCCAAATGCATTGCGGGTATTTGTACTTCGCAAATTCTTTTTATGTTTAAAGTTGGTGTTGTTGTAATGATATGATATATTAGTTAAAGAGAATTCGTTATATCTAAGTGTATATGTGTATGTTTATATGCGTGTGGAATGAACTGAAATTCAATAATATATAGAATATTAACATTTTGTAAATATACGTATATGTTGTATTCTGAAGTTGGTAGAAGAACGCATGGTGAAACAACGGAATTTCAAAGCTTATTTCGAATATATTAAAATACATTTTTTCATCATAACCAAACTACACTTCATGCCATTCACCCATTATTACGTGACTAAATTAATCATGATAGCAGCACAATAAATAAATGAAATGTCTTTTTATAATAAAAATTATTGGATAACTTGGAAATCTGACAGGGCTCTGCACAAAGCCGCTAAATTTATGAAGTTCTAAGTGGTAGGCGTTGAAACAGCATTGAAAGAACAATGGTACGTTTGATTATTATCTTTCATTGAATGCAGGAATTCATATTGTAGCAAACGCTGTTGGTTTCATTCCAGCATAATGCAGATATGTAATATACATGTCTGGTTGTAGTGATACAATCATATTTAATATATTCATTACATGTAAACCTCCTTAACCATTCCTTATTTTCTCATACTTTTTTCGAATGAGTTATAACTGGACGCTGCATGACACCTAGATTTACTATGGCATAAGAAAATATGGACTGATATTGATGTGATTACGCGCTCAAGCATATATGTGTGAGTGTGTTTGACGACGCATTATATACAGACGTAGTGAGAGAGAAAGAGAGATATGCAGATAGAGAGGTGCATGTAGCTATATACTATGGCGCTTGTTCATATTTTTTATGTATTGTATTTGCGCGTATGAGAAGTTGCGTAAATGTTAAGGCAGGTTTATAGCTGAAAACTTAAAGAGAATCTGAAAAACAAAGTGAGAGCATTGAGACTATGTTAAAATGATTGTGAGATTCTCAATGATCGCTCGAATTATTTTACATATAGCAAAAGTCGTAACTATTTCACCATGTTATTTGTGAGCAGCATGTTGGTGGTAAGATCAATGAGTGTAGTAAAATATATCCAAGCTTACCAAATCGCATGAAACACCACATAAATATTCGTTCGAATGATAAAACTGTTTGTTCAATAGATAAGATCGAATCGGAAAATTATGCATTTCAATTCACCTGAGGAATAAAACAAACGAAAGAAATTAGTCATTTTATCGAATCGAATATCAAAACTAAACAGTTGATGTACTTGTATATATGAATGTATCTCTGTGACTTTATGTCTGTGGGTATGGCTACCGCTGCGAGAAATGATGAATAGCTTCATCTCCGGGGTTTTGACTCTTTTGATAAATGTTACAGAAAGCACCATCTTGTTTCTTTGACCATTTCTTATGCATGACATTCGTCGGCATGAAAGACTTCCTCATTTTTATATATCGGGTTCTTCACGCGAACATTATTGATTCTTTGCTGTTTCATAGTATGTAAAGGAAAACGCCAAGATCATGTTAATACAACAGGAAATGCTTTTCATCTTTGGGGGAAATATATACAAAAATGTTCTAAAATTTCAATATGGTAGATTATAATAATAGTGATTTATAATATAATAAAATACAGACATAAGCATCTAAGAACAGAAACAGTCGATAACCTGGAGCATTATTTGACTAGTACTTATTTCATACAACCAAAACGTACGTAAAACGAAGTTGACCCCCCCCCCTCACCGCATTTGTGCAGTCAACATTAGGCATCATTATTATGTTTGCTGTAGGGAAAATTAGAGAAGAACCCTTCATTTATTGGTAATTTTTGAAAGTATAGACCACTTAGTATTCCCTAAATATCTTTTATTTGTTATTTATGCGCTTTTTCAAATCTAGCCAGGCTCATGGGCCCGGTTTCCCGGTTTCTGTGGCGTATGTGTTCCCCCTAGTTGGACGGGACGCCAGTCCATCGCAGTGTTACCCAAGAAACAGGAAGAGTGAGAGAAAGTTGCGGCGAAAGAGTACAATGGGGTCGCTACCACCCCCTGCCGGAGCCTCATGGAACTTTAGGTATTTTCGCCCAGCCTGGGAATCGAAACCGCGATCCTCCGACCGCGAGTTCCTGCCCTGGGCCATTGCGCATCCACCTAAATATCTTTACGGTACTTTTAATAATAGTTTCCTTTGAAAAGGCTCGGGATCGATGACAATTTCTCTATAAAGTATCGTATCTGTAAAAGATAGCTGTTCTTAGCTGAAGTAGTTCCGTCCTTTAACGTATTGGTTGGTAAGTTATTATTTTCTCCATATATGGTTTAAGTTACCAAATTTTTGAATTTACTAAACCCATTTTCTGCCATCAACAATGAAATTGTTTATCTATTTTTACTGTTGTTTTTCTTTGCCTTGTAGGGAGATGTGTCGGACTCACGACCTCCTATTTGCTACTTGCTAAATTTTATAAAGAACAGATGAATGTGTAGTTTGCTGGTTTAACTTCGGTAGCTGAGGCCGTTGAAGAAATCAAATCCAACGACATATCCGACGGAATTTCATGTTAATTTCTGTTTGAAGAAAATGCAGAGAAGATTATAATCATATTCTTTTCTGAACAGATTTTTAGTTGTGTTGATTTAATTGGTGTTGTAGTGTCTTAAGCCCTTTATAGTTTACTCTACGAATGCTTTCTGCAAGACGGCTCCCCGACACCACTGAGATTGATTCCAATTTACGGTGTTAAAAATAGAGTCACTATTTGCGGTGACTGAAAAGGAAGAACTGGGTATATTGTTTAGTGTGTGCTCCTCGGTAGGTAGACACAAGAGAGATAACGAAAAGTCGAAGAAGTAATGTGTTGGAATTGCCTGAGATGGGGGAAACACAAGATCTGTTAGACCTGTGAGTCAGAGACCATTATATTAACAATAGAAAAAGTACAGAAGGTAGGGTGTAAGTCTTTGGGCAAGTGTGTGTCTGAAAATATAAGGCTAACCAATCGACTTAGAATTCTCTGGATGCAGTCTATAGCACCTGTTTCTAGCAGCAACTCTATTGAAATTGTGAAGCAACGCGCTATAGTGGTTCTTGTTTAAGCTTACAGAGTTTCAGCAATTGCTGAATGCTGAAATATTTTCTAGCTTTAAAGAGAAGAGGCAATCTTTGGTTGTAGGTGTAACTTCCGTTACTCTACTTTCAGTTCATTTCTTATTAGTGTTTAAAATCGGTGACTTGTTTTGTAGTTGCTGCTTCAAATGGGTCTGAGATTGTTTGATGCTTCCGTTATCCACGCACTATAGAGATATTCTCATTTCTGCTAGCATGTTTCGTTTGCTTTCAATATGCATTCGGGCATAATTAGGATAATAACTTCCAATCAAGTACATATGGAACTCTCATAAGAGAAAACGAAAATCGATAATCTCACCATGTTATACTCAAAACACCATAAAAACTTCTGGCCCAGGTTTGGAGGAAAGCTTTGGATAACCACGTTTGTAGAGCGTCGCGCTATAGACTAAGAACAAAGCTATATTCCAAATCGACATATGGGTTTGTCTTGTACGTTTTCGCGTCTTTACCTCAGCCGGAAGCTTCTGTTGAACCAGATTCTTCATTTACTAGTGTTTCAAAGAAACCACCACATATATTTTGGAACAATTCTGCATGAGCAAGAGAAAGGTTTTATATAACAATTCTTCCTTATAAGCATGCGTGGTGACTGTTTTGCAATGAAAGCTTCAGGATGCACCACTACGTCTACGCCTCTTTATACGTTTTGTTTTGTTCTGAACGAAATGCTTACTTCCCTTGAGTGCGGCTCACAAAAATGAACGACACTTCTTGGGGTTGCACTCAGAAATATTTGTGTCATTGTAATTCATTACTGCTTTACTGACGCTGAGAAGTCTAAAACTTATTTGTCCTCTTATGAATTTCTCAGACATTCTTAAACTTATCATTGGTATTGTAGATATCATCATTACACATCTTCTCCGGAGGCGCAATGGCACAGTGGTTAGAGCAGCGTACTCGCGGTTGTAGGATCGCGGTTTTGGTTCCCAGACCGGGCGTTGTGAGTGTTTATTGAGCGAAAACACCTAAAGCCCCACGAGGCACCAGCAGTGGGTGTTGGTGATCGTTGCTGTACTCTTTCGCCACAACTTTCTCTCACTCTTTCTTCTGATCGCCTGCTCGCTTAGCCAGCGGGGTGGCGTCATTTGAAGGCTAAGACAATGCAAAGTACATTGTGACCAGCGATGTGTAGCAACATCTGATGGCCTAGTCAGTCACGGTGATCACGGTGATATCTTTTCCACTGTATATCATTTCCGCTGGAAATGGAGATCTCCAGATCCAAATTCTTCAACGGTTGCTGCTGCTGGTGTTTGTTTTAATGCGGTTCACAGTGGTGATGGTATTGTTGGTGTTTATACCGGTGGCATTTCAGCATCGGAGCCGTGTTGTCAAAGTAAATATTTACACATTATGTTATTATTTGCTGTTATATTTCTTTAAAACAGCTCAGGAAAAAAATCTGTTTTTCGCTTTGTCAATAGAAAGAGCAGACGACAGTTTTAGCATAAGCATCAATAAGAATGTCTTGTCTCAAACTGTTCCTCCGTCATGAAACGTCAATAAAATTCTTAATAAAATGCCCCTGTTTGTAAATGACGAATCAAAATCAGTGTTTGTCTAATTAGAGTAGACAATCAATTTTTTTAAACAATCTTTTTCCCAAGAATGTCTACTCCAATTAATATTGGTGAAAAAACAAATTTCGTTGGAGAAATTTCTTAAAGAACAAGGAACAAATTTACAGAGTATCAAAATTGACAAATAGAGTAGCACGGTGACGATGAGGGCGATGAACATGATGATGATGCTGATATTGATGATGATGATGATGATGATGATGATGATGATGATGATGACGATGGTGGTAATAGTGGTGGTGTTGTTGTTGGTGGTGATGATGATGGTGATGCTGCTGCTGATGATGATGGTGATGATGATGATGATAATGATGATGATAATGATGATGACGATGATGATGATGATGATGATAATGATGATGATGACGATGATGATGATGATGATGATGATGATGATGATGATGATGTTGGTGACGATGGTGATGATGTGATGATTGTAATAATAAACCTTCCTACTATGGGCATAAGTCCTGCAGTTTTAAGGGAGAGGAATAGTCAGTTACATCGACTCCATTATTCAATTGTTACTTATTTGATCGACCTCGAAAGGATGAAAAGTAAAGCTGAATTCAGGGTCATTTGAATTCAGAATCTAAACACGAACGAAATGCTGCAAACTCTCTGGTTGAAACGTTAGTGCAACTTTTATAAATTACAGCAAAAAAACAAAAAAACAAAAAAAAAACAAGGCGCCCTGATGTAGTACAAGGCAATGGTTCCCATGGCTACTTATCTTTAGAAGAATTATCATGCACAAGTTTTATCTTGATATGAAAGATGGACTACAGCAAATATTCTGCTCAATACCACACCTTTGCTTCTCGGTTGCTTGACCATAACCAGCTGAGCATGTTCTTTAGTGGTTGAGGGTACCTGCATTCCTGATCACGAGAAATGGGGGAGCACTGTAGGCATCTGCTGGAAGAAACTCTGTAAGTGCTGCATAGTTCACCCCTCGGAACAGGGGATGCTTGCTTCACCATCCTTAAATATACCTTTTTCAAGGAACTTTTGAGAGGGAAATTTCTACCTGGGTCCCATCTGACAGACCCATAATGACGGAGAGAGTGAGGAATACATTGAACTAGAGAAAACGAAAAGAAAAATCGAGAAAACTGTTTCAATTGGCCCTAAGTAAACAAATATATATATACATACATGCATACAGTAATGTATCATACATAATACATAATACATACATACATACATATATATATATATACATATATATATATATATATATATATACATATATATATATATACGGTTTACGCACGCCTGTCAGATTACAGCCAGCAGATGGAAAATCGATTAAGAAATTAATGTGGCCTGATATTCCTGTCAGAGTAATAAGGCTTAGCTATGCTTTAAGACAATGGCTATTATTTAGCGAGTGCATCACATAAGAAGCATGTCGTCTTAGAAGAACTTCACTCAGATGAAAGTATGAACCACCAGACACCGGATGGTCAATATGTTTAAAATTTATCTAAAAGTGTACTTGCGTTTGCGGATAGGCTTAAATCGTGACAGCAAAATGACAATTACACATGAGAATATATGAACAGTTGTGTAGTTTTTCAGACTATAGTAACATGGCAAAGAAATACACTTACATAAATCCTTGATTCATAATAACGAACTCAGATGTCTTGCATTAGGAAGGTAAACCTACTTTGACCTGGACAAGCAGTGTGTATTTCTCATTTCTCATGAATAAAACACATATCCTTCTCCGTGCCGTAAATTTACACATCGATAAGTTCAAATGCAGACGCGATTCAGGAAGGGCTTCTGCTAAATTTAAGGTAGTCTTCAACTAGACAGCCAGTTAAGTAATAGGTGTAAAGTTTTTATTATCTTTTTGTGCTTTCTTACGATACTTTTATGTTAGTTCGCTGTCAAACACACGTAGCTCCACCTATTCTCTACTCCCTGTTTAAAAGTGCTGCTTGAGCCACACCACACCGCAATACATACATACATACATACATAAAGACATATATACATACATGCATAGATACATGTGTGTGTTATTCATATAAGTATATCATGTGTATAGAGATATGGAAATAGAGAAAGAGGAGTGGGGAATAGAACCATCTTCTGCATAGATTCAGCCTGGAAAATTACACTCACAAATTATTGTTCCATGGAGGACGGATACTGTAGAAGAAATATTCACAGGGAGGAACACATCTGCATCGAATTTGGAATTATTTTGCTGAGAAATGATATTTCACCCCCATTGAGGCATACTTGGACTCACGGGTATTGCAAACATCATCAGTAGTTCGTTTTGGATTCGCAACAATTTAATAACTGAGAATTTTGTTGTGACTGCACTAAATTCCTAGCTTTGAATTACTACTTCATACGCATATAGTCTATGTTAATCACACTTAGCAATATGGTACCATTGATGCCGGAGCCAAATTAATAATATTCTTTAAAGATTAGTCTCTACTTTAGACCAAATATTGTGAAACGTACTTAACTCTATGTTTATCAGTGAAACAAAAGACATTTATCGAGACACACAGAAACACACAGATAGATCCGTCCACACAGCGCACTTTCACTCCTCTATATACACATGCATATATACATACATATATGAATGCATACATTCACACTCACAGACACACATATATATAGTAATAAAGACATTATGGCTAACACAAATATAAGTTAACACTTGAACCGCTCATAAAATAAAACAGACATAATAATGGATCGTTCGTATGATTCACCATCTAATCTCTTTGAGGGTAATCTTTATTGTAAACTGCACTGACAAGCATTAAAGCTAATAACATTAAAGCGTCCTAGATTTAAACGGAGTTATTATCTGGCAAAACAATTTACTGGACAGCTTGAGATATTATTTATTCGTACTCGAAACCCTACTACACTCGTGATAATTTCTCCCGTTTCATTAGAACATTCAAGTGATCTTATTGACACTGTTGCAATCCATATTGTTACTAATTTGATACTGCCAACTACAGACATACTGTTATTCCGCAGAATTTCTTACATTTTTATGTAATGGTAAGTGAGGAACAATACAGTAAAATATTCCAGTAAGATCAAATGATAAATAAATGCAAATAGAGAAATTTTTTTAAAAAGTCTTCTAATCCAAATTTTCAGAAGAGTGAAAGAATAAATAAAATTCGAACGGTACTACTGCTGATATATAATCAACGAGCGAAACATTATTATATGTATGTACTGGTTAAAAAAACAAAAAAACACGGGAGTGCTTTATTGAAATCATACCCGGAATGAAAATACTAAACTGTGAAAAAAAATCAATACCAGAGAGCATTTTCAAACAAGTGGCATCAATCAACACTAACATCAAAGTAATGATATAAAGCCTTAGGCAAAAGGCTCTCTAGCACACAACAATGGCATGATCTTTTCCCAACTTATCACACTAACTGCATTTCCCCAAACGAGTAAAAACTACACAGTATAGTTATAATCAAACTACAAACGGCAACTGTTATATAAATTCCATAGCAATATCTAAAGTAATTATTGACTGCGCAATCCTGACGTGCTGCACTACCGAATGCATACAGCTACTAATACAACATATACAGACTCGCGTGCACACACAGACGGACACACATACAACACACACACACTCATACACACACACACACACACACGCACAAACACACTCATATGTTCATATGTCATATAGCACATCATATAAAAGGGTATATTCATTACATACATTATCAAAACTTCCTTAACTGCTGTTGATTGCCAAGTACATCACATGTATGTTCAACGTAAAATCTAGCAACAAGATGGCAGACCGCATTATAAATACACACAATTTAGGAAACGAAACATTTGGCATTCGAGAGGAGAATGGTTGTTGCTTTTTTCTAAAAGATAGTAAACGGCCAACACTCAACCAACCAGAGAATCTATACTAACTTATCAGGAATACTTTTCATAATTGTATTTTCCCTTTATAGTTCGTCGGCCTAATCTTTCCCTATAAACATTAACAAGTTAACCTTTCTATTGTGATCACAATCCTCAATAAACTGATGAATACGCTGCTCATCAACAGCGCATCTGACTTCGTTCCAACCTCAAAACAATAATAATAATAATAATAATAATAATAATAATAATAATAATAATAATAATAATAATAATAATAATAATAATAATAAGAAGAAGAAGAAGAAGAAGAAGAAGAAGAAGAAGAAGAAGAAGAAGAAGAAGAAGAAACAATAAATCATATTATCTCTGGCTGCCCAGTCCTGGCTAAGAAGGAATATATTCACAGACATGACAGAGTTGGGACCTACATACACTGGAAGCTATGCCAACATTATGGAATAACAACAGAAAAAGATGGTATAGGCACACACCAGAAAAGGTCACAGAAAACGAGAAAGCAACCATACTCTGGGATATGCCGATACACACAGATAGAGAAATGAAGGCCAACAGACCAGATATAGTTGTCAGAGATCATGAAGAAAAAAAATGCTTTCTAATTGATGTATCAATACCAGCAGATGACAACGTGTCTCTAAAAGAAATGGAGAAACTTTCAAAATACAAAGACCTGGAAATAGAGGTAACTAGAATGTGGAATCTAAAAAAAGAAACAATTCCTATCATAGTAGGTGCATTAGGAATGATAAAGAAATATTCAGACAAATACATAACAAAAACACCAGGACTTACAAACACATATAACATACAGAAAATTGCACTACTAGGCACTGCACACATCCTACGCAGAACACTTTCCATACAATAACCATCAGAGCATCACAACAAATCACAGCATATACCTAAGGCACACAGAGTGTTGCTGGGTAGTGAAATGAAAGCACGCTATAAAAATAAAACTACTGAATAATAATAATAATAATAATAATAATAATAATAATAATAATAATAATAATAATAATAATAATACACAGTTCATTCATATGAAATACAAAAAAAAAAACTCGAGGGGTTCGTTGGTTTACGGCGCCAGTAAAAATAACCTCATGGTTTCATTAAAATGTCAAATGCCAAAACATCTTGATATAAGCAAATTCATCTTATATTCCTCTTATTTATGAATTCACATCATTTCTCTCATTCTCGACCTCCCCCTAGGCTTCCAGTTGTCTCTCCGACTTCGTTCTCTTCGTTCTTCCATTGAAATCACAACTAACGAATTCTCTACCACTTCCTTTCATTGTTCTCTATGTCCAGTCGTTCATAAACTTAGGGCAAAGAGAGATCACCATGCTTTCTACGACGAATGTTTTCTTGGGAGCGCTAAAGCACTTCTCTCAACATTTCAGATTAACAGGTTATACGCTTTTATATGCCCCCTCTCCTTTCACTCTTTCTCCCTATTCAGTTGTGTGCGCGCATGTGTGTGTGAGTGTGTGTGCGTGTGTGTGTATATGTGTGTGTTTGTGTAAAACATCTTTATTATGAAGAATGCATTATATTAATTATAATCATAATTCTGAAGCAACAGATATATGAATTTAATGTTATATCACAAAAGTATTGGCCCCCACATTCCTCGTTAGATGAACTTAGTAGATATTTTCATTACCCTTTATCAACAAGTAAATAGTGTATTAAATAACTGGTTTCAAAGATTGTGCTGTCTTTGTACTTAGGCATATATACTTCGATAGAAAGTTCATTTTCATCATCATGTCTCATTCACTTCTCTGAGTGAGATTAAGACCGTTATAGCATAAGTGTTTTATTGCCTCTAATAATATTATTCAGTATATAGTAGCGTATTTTAACTCGTGACATTGTGATATGGTTTGCCCAATTGATTTAGGAATAGAGACTGAATTATTCAAAAGTGTACTCATTTGATCAAATATATCTTATGAATAAATTAATCTTTCTTCAATATATGGTGCAATCCATTCCAATTCGCTTATTACATCAATGTTTGTTACTTTACATTTCAGATAATGCTGACATAGATATATTCTTTTCAACACTAGACACAACGTTCGAAATTTTGGAGGAAGTGAGGCAGTCGATTAGATCGATCCCAGAGAGCAACTAGTAATTTATTTATCGACTCCAAAAGGATGAAAGGCAAGTCGACCTCGGCGGGATTTGACATCAGAACGTGAAGAGAGGCGGAATACCGCTAAGGACTTCGCCTGGCGTGCTAGAATTTCTGCCAGATCGCTGCCATACTGATATATATATATATTCTTTAGTACTATAGACACAATGCCTGAAATTTTGGAAGAGTGGGGATAGTCGATTACATGGACCCCAGTACGCAACTGCTACTTAATTTCTCGACCGCGAAAATATGGAAAGCAAAGTCGACCAAGGCGGAATATGACAGATATAAGAGGAATGCGAAAGTTGAGTTTGTGAAATGCATTTAAATAAAAAACATTAAAATATAATACACAAACAAACACACACATACACACATATATATGACGGGCTTCTTTCAGCTTCCATCAAACAAATCCACTCACAAGGATTTGGTCGCCCTGACGCTATGTTAGAAGACATTTGACCAAGGTGCCACGCAGTGGAACTGAACCTGGAGCCATGTGACTGAGAAGCAAGTTCTTACCACATAGCCACCCATGAGCCTATATATATTATTATATATATATATATATATATATATATACTATATATATATATATATATATATATATATATATATATATATATATATATATATATATATATATATATATATATATATATATATATATATATATATATATATATATATATATATATATATATAATATATATATATATATATATATATATATATATATATATATATATATATATATATATATATATATATATTACATTTTATAAAGGGCTTAGTAAAATAAATTACTTTGCCACATACTGAACTCATTAGAAATAGCAGCCAAAAAAATTTTTTTTTTTTTTTTTAGCCGAATTCTAATACTTAAAGAAAATTTCTCTCAGATAGTGCTTACTCAGAATAGCCCACGAAGGTATGGGGGTAAGAACATTAAAAAATCACAAATGCAAAGGTTATTTGAGAACGTACGTTTCTAGATCAGCCAAATACAATTCGACATTTCTTTCGTCAGCCCAAAATTCCTTAATTCGGATTTGCAAACACTGAAAGTAGGAGCATACCCTTTTGGCGACTTTTCACCTCAGAAGATCCGTTCAGACTATCAGTGCCAACAAATTCAAAATATGCAAGCGAAGAATTTCTGCCCTCCCCTTTCCACCCACGTGGTCTAATCTAGCAAACACCATAATTTTATCGGTGAAAACCGAAGCATTAAACAGAGAGAAATGAATTATAATTCTTCGCTTGCATATTTTGAAGTTGTTGGCACTGATAGTCTGAACGGATCTTCTGAGGTGAAAAGTCGCCAAAAGGGTATGCTCCTACTTTCAGTGTTTGCAAATCCGAATTAAGGAATTTTGGGCTGACGAAAGAAATGTCGAATTGTATTTGGCTGATCTAGAAACGTACGTTCTCAAATAACCTTTGCATTTGTGATTTTTTAATGTTTTTACCCCCATACCTTCGTGGGCTATTCTGAGTAAGCACTATCTGAGAGAAATTTTCTTTAAGTATTAGAATTCGGCTAAAAAAAACAAAAAAAAAAAAATTTTTTTTTGGCTGCTATTTCTAATGAGTTCAGTATGTGGCAAAGTAATTTATTTTACTAAGCCCTTTATAAAATGTAATATTTTGAATTCGCCTTAAATGGTCCCTTTACATACTGAATACTTGGTGAAATTGATTAATAATTAATCAATTTTACCCTCAATTGTTGAAATATAATATATATATATTATTATATAAAAGGGCTTAGTAAAATAAATTACTTTGCCGCATACTGAACTCATTAGAAATAGCAGCCAAAAAACTTTTTTAAAGCTATTTCTAATACTTAAGAAATCTCTCTCATATATAGTGTTTGCTTATTCAACTCAAAAAGTTTGGGGTAAGGACATCGAAAAATCAAATGCTAAGGTTATTTGAGAACGTACGTTTCAAGATTAGTCAAAAAACAACACTTCTATCATCAGCTCAGAAATTCCTTGGTTTGGATTTGGAAACACTGAAAATAAGAACATACCCTTTCGAAGATCTGCTCGTAACTAACAGTGCCAACAAATTCAAATAAGCAAGCGAAGAATCTCTGTTCTCCCTTTCCACCAGCGTGGTTTTTAAAATCATCAAACACTATGCTTATTTCGTAAAATCCGAAGCATTAATCAGAGGGAGATAATTATAATTTCACACAATTGAGGGCAAAATTAATTAATTATTAACAATTTCACCAAGTGTTCAGTATGCAAAGGGACCTCAAGGCGAATTCAAATTATTACATTATATAAAAGGCTTAGTAAAATAAATTACTTTGCCGCATACTGAACTCATTAGAAATAGCAGCCAAAAAACTTTTTAAAGCTATTTCAAACTTAAAGAAAATCTCTCTCATATATAGTGTTTGCTTAATCAACTCACATGCCTTGAATGGTCCCTTTGCATTAAACACTTGGTGAAATTGATTAATAATTATGAGAGAGATTTTTCTTAAGTATTAGAAATAGCTTTAAAAAAGTTTTTTGGCTGCTATTTCTAATGAGTTCAGTATGCGGCAAGTAATTATTTTACTAAGCCCTTTTATATAATGTTAATAATTGAATTCGCCTTGAATGGTCCCTTTGCATACTGAACACTGGTGAAATTGATTAATAATTAATTAATTTTGCCCTCAATTGTTGAAATTATAATTAATCTCCCTCTGATTAATGCTTCGGATTTTACCGAAATAAGTATAGTGTTTGATGATTTTAACCACGCTGGTGGAAAGGGGAGAACAGAGATCTTCGCTTGTATTTGAATTTGTTGGCACTGTTAGTTACGAGCAGATCTTCGAAAGGGTATGTTCTTATTTTCAGTGTTTCCAAATCCAAACCAAGGAATTTCTGAGCTGATGATAGAAGTGTTGTTTTGACTAATCTTGAAACGTACGTTCTCAAATAACCTTAGCATTTGATTTTCGATGTCCTTACCCCCAAACTTTTGTGAGTGAATTAAGCAAACACTATATGAGAGAGATTTTCTTTAAGTATTAGAAATAGCTTGTGTTTATAAAAAGTTTTTTGGCTGCTATTTCTAATGAGTTCAGTATGCGGCAAAGTAATTTATTTTACTAAGCCCTTTTATATAATGTAATAATTTGAATTCGCCTTGAATGGTCCCTTTGCATACTGAACACTTGGTGAAATTGATAATAATTAATTAATTTTGCCCTCAATTGTTGAATTATAATTAATCTCCCTCTGATTAATGCTTCGGATTTTACCGAAATAAGCATAGTGTTTGATGATTTGATTTTAACCACGCGGTGGAAAGGGGAGGGAGAACAGAGATTCTTCGCTTGCTATTTGAATTTGTTGGCACTGTTGTTACGAGCAGATCTTCGAAAGGTATGTTCTTATTTTCAGTGTTTCCAAATCCAAACCAAGGAATTTCTGAGCTGATGATAGAAGTGTTGTTTTGACTAATCTTGAAACGTACGTTCTCAAATAATCTTAGCATTTGATTTTCGATGTCCTTACCCCCAAACTTTTGTGAGTTGAATTAAGCAAACACTATATATGAGAGAGATTTTCTTTAAGTATTAAAATAGCTTTAAAAAAGTTTTTTTTGGCTGCTATTTCTAATGAGTTCAGTATGCGGCAAAGTAATTTATTTTACTAAGCCCTTTTATATAATGTAATAATTTGAATTCGCCTTGAATGGTCCCTTGCATACTGAACACTTGGTGAAATTGATTAATAATTAATTAATTTTGCCCTCAATTGTTGAAATATATATATAATATATATATATATATATATATATATATATATATATATATATATGTGTGTGTGGTGTGTGTGTGTATAAATTATTATTATTATTGATTGAGAGAGCGGTGTATGCCATCAAACTGACACTGGGGTAAAATATACGAAGTTCAGTATACCCATCATAACTACCCGTCTGATATTGGTACACTAGGCACATGCACAACCATATGTGCGCAACATGGTGATTTCATATCAAGTTAAATAGCACATGACTCTGCTATTTTCTTCTTGTCAAGTAACCCATCCCGCTCAAAAGGGCCTTGAATAAGGCTTATTTAAGGATGTTGAACGAAACAACCATATTTCCAGAGGTGATTTATTCAAACCCCAAAGAATTCCTCTGAACACATGTTTATGATGCTCCCCCACTACTTCTGCCCGTGATCAGAGATGCACATATTGTCTGCCACTAAGGGAATGGTCAACCGGTTAAGGTCAAGCAACTGACAAGCAAATCTGTGGTATTGAGCAGAATAGTTGCAGTAGCCCATCTTTTATACCATGACAAAACAATGTACATGATAACACTTCCGATCAGTTAAGATCAGAAGCCATGAGAGCCACTGTCTGGTACTGCATCAGGGCGTTATTATTATTATTGAGTGAGAGAGCAGTTCATGCCACTGGGGTAAAATATACGAAGCCCAATATACCCATCATGACTACCCGTCTGATAAAGCTACACCAGGCACATGCATCACAACCATATGTGCGCGACATGGTGATCTCATATCAAGATAAACAGCACATGACCTTGCAGGTGGGGCCCAGTTAGAATTTTCTTCAGGTTGAGTAGCCCATCCCGCTCAAACGGTCCCTGAATAAGGGTGTTTAAGGATGTTGAAAGAACCACCCGTGTTTCCAGAGGTGAACTATTCAAACCCCAAATAATCCCTCTCAACACATGGCTATGATGCTCCTCCACTACTTCTGCTCGTGATCAGAGATGCACATATCGTCAGCCACTAAGGGACATGCTCAACTGGTTAAGGTCAAACAACTGACAAGCAAATCTGTGGTATTGAGCAGAATATTTGCTGTAGCCCATCTTTTATACCAAGACAAAACAATGTACATGATAACACTTCCAATCAGTTAAGATCAGAAGCCATGAGAGCCATTGCCTGGTACTGCATCAGGGCATTATTATTATTATTATTATCATTATTATTATTATCATTATTATTGTTATTATTATTATTATTATTATTATTATTATTATTATTATTATTATTATTACTATTACTATTTTTATTATTACTATTATTATTATTATTATTATTATTACTTTTATTATTATTATTACTATTATTACTATTATTATTATTATTATTATTATTATTATTATTTTATTATTATTATTATTATTATTATTATTCTGGTTGTTGTTGGGATTGTATGTCTAGTGCCAGGTCACATATCAAATAAACTAAACATTTATTTAAAGCACTGCCTCAACTGGTTTGTAAAAAGAAAAACGTAACTGATTTCGGTCGCCTTACCCCAAGAAAACTGATAGATTTAGTCATCACAATAATATTTGGACATATTCAGCAAACATTTAGTCCGACATCGAAGGATTGTGTCTGAAATATAAATTATGCTGTTGTTTCCTTACATTCTAATTTCTACTATATGGAGAAATACAATCGGAGAAATCGATACTATTAATAGTCTGGGCAACAATGAGTGTTAATATTTTCGAATCATTTATTAAGATGTAGGTGTAGTTAGCTTATCATGTACACGCCTAGATTCTTTTCACCGTGAATGTTAGCGCAAATCTCAACATCTTAATAGAATTCGCAGGGCTTTCAAGTAACATCCAATAAGCATTCCTTCAAAGACAAAATGAAAATAGAAATATCTCGAACGACAATATTTTCTAATAGTACCTTACTTGTTAAATGACGAAGGCATTTCATTTTCATATACACCTTTATTTAGCACACTGCTTTGAAAACATAGAACTACAATATTTATAAACAGTATTATTTCATGATATTTCAAGGAGTAATTTTATGAAATGTTCATTCACTGTAGTATTGTGTAACAAGAAAATGCACAAGAAGGATTACAAATCTCTCATTTTATATCTAAAATAGCATTACACTGCGCATTCAAAGATTTAAAACGTGTGCAGCTAACTCTAGAAAAATCTCTGGATACTGTAAAGATCAATAGATTTTAAAATATATTTCAATATATTTCTATATATACCATTTCTATATTTAGGCTTGATTTAGATATTATTAAGCAGGAAAAATGTATCTTGTAACTATTACCTGGTGGGATACGAGAGTTTGAATAAATGGTTGGTCGAAATTAATGTATCAACATGAAATTCCACATAAAATTTGTTCGCAGTATTAAAGCCTGAAATAAAATATGCATAAGGTTACAAAGAGACGATATGTACTGCTAATCAAAAAAATCCGGCATATTATAAGAGGAAGCTTCTTACATTGAGCGTCAGTTGTGTCATAAAATAACTACCAGCCGTGAAATATTACCCCCGAAATCAATTTTTTTAATCGGCTTTCACCTCTTTCCTATGCCAAAATTATCAGAGAATAGAAGTTTCCAGCGTTAAACATAATGAATCAGCCAAAATTTTCAGTGAGGTAGATTAAGTTATTTTGTTTTAAATTCTGACAATTCCAACAAAATATACGCCTTTAATTAGCGAAGATAATATGTCCCTAAACATTTACTTTTCATTAAATTGTATTTATGTGTGAGAGATTATAGGTAAATCGCTTAACTGGCTCTCACTTTCTATCTACATTTAGATAGAGTGAATATTTATCATTTTTACCTTTTAAAAGATATAAATTCGTAACGCAATTGT
>NC_043004.1:15499659-15522159 GCF_006345805.1 Octopus sinensis
AAAACAGCCACATATACACGCATAGATGGGGATGCGCATATACATATGCATATCTATCTATCTATCTATCTATCTATCTATCTATCTATCTATCTATCTATCTATCTATCTATCAATCAATCAATCTCTCTCTCCCTCTCTCTCTCTCTCTCTCTCACTATATATATATATATATATATATATATTCTTTTACTCTGTTATTCTTTTGCTTGCTTCGGTCAAATTGACTGCGGCAACGGTGAAGTCCCAATGTATATGTGCATGTATTCCACGCAAGGTTTCTGCTATATTCGTTGCATTGTCCGTGTATTTTTTAATAGTGATTTATAGGTGGTTTTGGAGCGATGGATCTCGTAATATCAGGGTGTATTTAGATACCCTACTAAATCTCAATTTAATATATAGAGTGTGTGCGTAAGAGATCTGAGGACAGATTTACGTTTATAAAAGAAAAACAGCTATATAATAACAGATAATAACTTTATTTATCAAATAATGCTATGAGGATAAAAATAAACCTTTTTCATAATGTTATTCACTAAAGCCAACTTCAACTTCAACACCTCCTTCTATATGAGATATAAATCATCTACATGCTCGAATCAAGTGTTCCTGGTTCATTTTGGACATTACTCTGACAATGGCAGCTTTCAAAACATGCTATGCGCGTGTTTATTGACCTCTCTTTCAACAACGCTCCACATGTAATAGTCCAACGGATTGAGATCTGGGGAATTAGGATGCCAAATTTTAGGGGTTATATGATCATGTGTGATAGTGCAGAGTCTAATTGAAACACATATGACCTTCCATTGCATACACTGTCTATCCAGGGTTTAACAATTATTTCCAGGATGTCAATGTAGGCGGCAGAGTTGACAAAGGCCTTGTGGAAAGAAGGTAGTAGGCATCCCATGTCCTTCATTGCTGAATACCTCTAAAACCATGACAGTTGCAGGAAAGTTTGTATGCATAACATTTGGAATTTCAGAAGAGTCTGCACATCACCAACTGTGATTTGTTAACTTTTTGAAATCTTCTACAAAAACTAACCAAACTCCGTTTTGGTTAGTTTTTGGACAATGTTAAACAGGGCAGGGCCTGTTGAGGAAAAGAAATTGTGTCGCAGTGTACCTATATGTTATGATCCTGTATTGGGCAGGGGATGTATGGCCCGTGGTTCCAGCCTTGGATGAACCTTGAAGCTAATGTACAGCTCGTGGTGGCGCTCGAGATAGCAGAGTTTCAAGGCTTTGAGGCGGTCCCAGTAATCGATATCACTCATGCACTTAATTCATTTAGTGAATGCCCTCTGGGGTGATTCAATTTTCGACATGTTTTGCATTGTATGGGGAGACTAGTTTTTGGACAATGTTAAACAGGGCAGGGCCTGTTGAGGAAAAGAAATTGTGTCGCAGTGTACCTATATGTTATGATCCTGTATTGGGCAGGGGATGTATGGCCCGTGGTTCCAGCCTTGGATGAACCTTGAAGCTAATGTACAGCTCGTGGTGGCGCTCGAGATAGCAGAGTTTCAAGGCTTTGAGGCGGTCCCAGTAATCGATATCACTCATGCACTTAATTCATTTAGTGAATGCCCTCTGGGTGATTCAATTTTCGACATGTTTTGCATTGTATGGGGAGACCACAGGGGCAGCTGTATTCGAGGTGTGGCCGTACAAAGGAGGAGAAAATTGGAATGAATGTTCTTAAGATCCATGAACTCATCCTCTGAGCTATATCGAACTTATTGTTGATATGGGCACTCTAACTGAGATTGTTATCAACCACTACTTCTAGGTCTCTGATACTATTAGATACTGTGAGGGGTTCCTGAAGGAAAAGAGTATGGCTGTTTTAGTATTGTCTTTCTTCCAAAATGCATCAGCTCGAATTTTTCCTCGTTTAGTCACATTTTGTGATTGTCTGCTCATCGAATCACGGCATTTAGATCAGACTGGAGTTGAGCTCAGTTTTCCTATTTATTGATGATTTGCAGGAGCTTAGTATCGTCAGCAAATATTTTCCCTTTGCAGTGTTCTACGACACTGGAAATGTCGTTTATGTAGATTATAAATTGGAGCGGGCCCATGACAGTCCGCTGGTGACTTTAGCTGGGCTTGAATAGACTCCTTCGACCACAATATATTGTGTTCTGTTTGCCAGGAAATATTCAGTCCAGTGTAGAAGTTTTCCACGGATTCCAACATTTGTCAAATTTGAGAGTAAGATATTATGGTCAACTCTGTCGAACGCTTTACTGAAGTCAAGATATATGACATCAAAGTTGGAACCTGTTCCCAAGGCTTTAAGTATATCCACAATGTGGTGTAATAGTTGTGTTAGATAGTCCCTGCTACAGTGAAAGCCATGCTAATGTACATCTCTCTCTCTCTCTCTCTCTATATATATATATATTATATATATATATATTATATATATATATATATATAATATATATATATATATATATATATATATATATATATATATATATATATATATAGATAGATAGATAGATAGATAGATAGATAGATAGATAGATAGATAGATAGATAGATAGATAGATAGATAGATAAATAAATAGATATTTATATGTATATGTATGTATTTACGTACGTATGCATGTATTTACGTTAGATATATAGGTGTTATAATAGCTTCAGTTTAATAGTTTCATTATTATTAATAGTGTAACTATTAAACTGAATGTATCTCACATTACAATAGACAATGCTGAAATATTGTAAGAGATAACAGATTGCTTCCGGCTCGTATTAGGCAAGTAGTTGACATTTGTTTGGCCCATGACATTGCATGGACCCTAAGGTAGGTATGTGTAAAATTTGAATAAAATCAGTTGAGTAGTTCTCAAGTTTTAAGGATTCCGACAGGCAGACACACATTCTTAGTTATATATATTAAGATATACATATATAATATAGTATAATAAATATAATATAATATAGGAAAATGGAGTGTTTGCTCACAGGAAATATATGTTTATTTATATAATAGTCAAATTTAAATCGATTACGTACGTTTCAGTTTCTTACTTTCATTCATATTTTGTGACTAAGATCGCATTATGCATTTAAAAGGTGCAAACCTTTTCAGGGCAAAAATTTACAAATATCCATTCATATCCGAATGGATGGGGAATTGCTTATTTTCCATTTTTCTTATATTATATTATTAAAATTGTTTTATTTTTTTTCTATGTCGAATGGAGGAAAATATTTATGCCAACAACTGGAACTTCATAAGTGTTAACATTAATGCTAACACAAATTAATGAATTCTAAAGTATATTAATTGATATGGAGATAAATCGGTGTGTGCTTGCATTAAAATACCTGCCACTGAAAGAGCAGCCTCTTTCTGTTTGAAACCTCATAAACACTTGTTATATATATATAATATATATATATATATATATTATATATATATATATATATATATATATATATATATATATATATTGTTTTTGTGTGTGTATATGTGCATGTATATGCATACATACATACATATATACACGCATACATTTATGAATGTATAATGTAAGTAAGTTTTCTAAGGGAATATATTATTTATAAATTAGCATATACACATATAAATGCACGTATGCATGCGTTTATACACGTAACACCGATTTTTATACACGATACATACCAGTTACACTGCAAAACACTCTCTTCCTCAGCTGTCATAAAAAGACAACGGTTTTGCATATTTTGTTTGAACGGTTTTACACACCTGTTACACTCTGCATTGATCTGAATTGACACTGTCTAGATAAGGGATTCCACACAGTACGACTCATCTCCCCTTGTCATCCATGCAAAGGATGAGAAGCGGCAAAATTGATTTGATGAATAGTTTTCCCTCGTCAACTTATGAATCAGTATTTGCTGTCCTTCATAAGTCAATTTTTAATTACGTTGTATGCCGTGAACCTTCCTACAAATCCTTGGTATCCTAACTCTACTGGAATATATAAAAACATTTTTATTCTCTCACGTTTTCGGATCTTACGTCCTGTTTTAATTATCACAAATTTTATTTCAGATGATGGCCTATACTTTTCCATTCATTCTCCACTATTTATCAAGGCTTAGAATATGCTGCTGACAATGCAGTTTCTATTTCAATTGTACACCGTGGGACTTTATGTATAGCTTTACATTTCTTGTAATTAGCTACGTCTTATAGCATTACAACAGTAACAGTATAGCGGAAGCTCACGGTTAGTGGTTAAGGTGTTGGACTCATTATCATACGATTGATCTTTGATTCTTCCACAGGGGGATGTGTTGTATTTTTGAGCAAAACAATGCATTTCATGTTGCTCCAGTCGAATCACCCGAAAGAAATGGAGGAATATATACGCAAGAGAAACCGAGAAACCAGCCCTATGCTCCTCACAGAATAATGTATGTGAACCATTTATAGTATTATTAGTAGTAGATTGTGGAGGTGCACGACTTAACGTTTAGGGTACTGGACTCGTGACCATAAGATTGGGGTTTTGATTCCTTGACCGGATCACGTGTTGAGATCTTGAGCAAAACACTTCCTTCAAAGTGTGAATATATACGGTATGGAAACCGGAAAAGCGGCCGTACGAGTCTTTATGAGTCGGTAAAGAATTATAATTTTTTTTTTGGTTTTAGTAGTAGATTATGATATTTGATATTGTGTTTGTTTATAAAATAATTACAGAAACGATGGACGCACCTTTGAAGTAGTAGAATTGATAGAAATACATAATTCGAGGAATATTTATAAGATTTATGTGGTGTATTGGACTACACTAGTTATTGTGACGTGCTTTCTTGCATTGTAATTAAATTGCGTTAAATATGGCTTTGTGACATGATGAAAATATTTGTTATATGATACTTGATTACAATAAAGGGGCATTCAAAAATCAAAGTATGTACTGGATTATTTCATTTTCTTTTAATATGGTATGTATACTAAAGATTCAAAGTTTATGGACGCACGACGGAAGTAAACTGATTTGAGATATGTTGCAAACATAACATAATTTTAGGACGTAGTTTTTGAGTAATCTGCCTGCTTCTTGCAGACTAACATTTTTGACGAACTTCATCCATTGTCTCTATGAAATCCATCTGAAACAAATGAGGATGATGCATGTGCTGTGCAGTGTCGATAGTGTGCATAAGCCATCAATGTCATTGACCTCTGCAGAGAGTTTGTGTCAGCACTAGCATATGAAGGTACAGTAGGGATTTCATTCATCAGTACTTATTGGTATGGAATGGAAGAGATGTGCTAGCTCCTATTATCTCAATTTCTGGTTCTTTATTATTTGCAATCGATTTGGGAAATTTCAGCGTTGCAGTAATTGTTGGTTCTCATTCCTTTATTCTCAAATGGGAAGAAGAGACTTATCTTGTTTAGGAGTTTTCAGCTATTCAATAACATCATATACGTTGTTCCCGATTCTAAGATTGCTCGTGTTTTCTTTTTTATGGTGTTGCGTACATAGACATGAATTATGCTTTTACTAATGATGTCTAGAGAACATTTGGGAGATTTTATTAGTCAGATAAATGGGGTGTTAGTAAAGTTATATTTATTATTCTTCATTATCGTGTATGAGCATTTACAAGCTAAATTATATATTGTATCATCTATTTTAAAGGTTGTGACTATATATTTTGGCACTTGTGTTTATGCCGTTTGAATTTCCAGACGTTATTTTTATTACTGTTCGAGCCTGAGTTAGAATGTAGGAGATTTTAAGAAGATTGACTTATCTGGTAGAGATTACTTGTCTTATCAAATTTTACGAATAAATTGGCGCTGGAATCACTGGCTTTGAAACAGTTAATTTTCTGCTTCAGATCATTCGACAAAGTATTCGATCGTTTGTTGCATCTTATGTTTTGTATATACTATATACTATATATATATATGCACATGCATAAAAAAATATACATATGTATATATACATATATATATATATATATATACATATATATAAAAACATACACCACATCAATCTGTCTATACATATATACAAAGATATACATATATACATATCTATCTTTGTAATTGTATACGGTTATGTTTAACATAGATATATATTCACGTATATATACAGTTTGATTTACAATTCCCTTCACGTTCGTATAATGCAAAGAATAATGTTTTATGTATTGGGTCATCCCATAAGTAATGCCGTTCTTTTATACTTCTTTTATATTTCAAAATTAAGATAAACAAAGATATTTTTTAATCTAAAATATACTCTTCTTGTTTTTCTACAATGTTCTTCCATGTATCTGATAGGTTTGCAAGGTTCATCTTCCTAAATTCGCTTATCCGTGACGAAAAATACTCCTCCAGTTCTGTTCTGATTTCATCTATAGAATTCATATTTTTCCGTCCAAATGATTTTGAAGACTGCATAATAAATGATAATCAGATGGGGCAATATCTGACGAATATGGTGGATGGGGTATCGTTTCCCATTGAAACTGCTCCAGCCCTTGGAATGTCATCCTCTCTGTATTTTACCAAGCATTATCTTAATGGAAGAACACCTTTCGTCTGGAAACCAAATATTGTCGTTTTCTTTCAAGCGCTGACTTAAGCCGCTCAAGCTGCTCCCAGGAGATTTCCTTTACTATCGTTTGCTTTGGATATAAAATTTCAAAGTGGACAAAATGTTTTATAACTCACCAAAGAGTTAGCAACACCTTACGTGGGTGAAAAACTTTTTAGCCTGGGGCGCCGGTGTTTCTTTTCCTATCCTGTCTTCGGTGTTTGGTATTGGTATAGAGATCCAATTTTACGTCACCAGTCACTATTCGGTCCAAAAATGCTTCATTCGTGAGGCGTGACAGCAAAGAAAAGCACACATTCACCCTCTGCGCGCGATTAAACCTGATCTGTTGAATTTCCCAATGGCACGTAAGTGTCCATGAATAGTTGACCAAATCCAAGCTTCTATGATTTTGAAGCATCAAAATGCGTCGCTCACTCTTCATGCCACAATAATTTCTTTTTAGAAAATCAAAGAGTGAATGGCTCATTCATCCTCCAAAATAGCAGTCACCTTGATATATTGTGTCAGTCCCTGTCTCAAGTTATTGGGCCTTGGAGAACAAGTGAAACGATACTTTATAGAGCGAGCCTTCATTTTCGTATCAAAAAGATACTCCAACATATACGCATTGGCAAGAGACCTGTTGAAGAAAACGTGTCTTCATTGGCTTTAAATACTTCCAGTACAACAGAGCTGACATGCGCACATCATTCAGTTAACTGTCAACTGCCGTGGTACAGACTTCACACATAATTTCGTCAATATTCTTTTCTACTCTAGGCACAAGCCCCAAAATTTTGGCGGAGTGGGGGCCAGTCGATTGGATCGACTCAACAGCTGGTACTTAATTTATCGACCCCGAAAGGATGAAAGCTAAAGTCGACCACGGTGGAATTTGAACTCAGAATGTAAAGACAGATGAAAATATTGCTAAACAATTCCGTTAATATTTATTTCCTAATTGCCCACAGGGGGCTAAACATAGAGGAGACAAACGATGACAGACAAAGGGATTAAGTCGATTACATCAACCCCAGTGCGTAACTGGTAACTATTTAATCGACTGCGAAATGATGAAGGGCAATGTCAAACTAGGCGGAATTTGAACTCAGACCCTAAAGACAGACGAAATACCGCTAAGCATTTCGCCCGGCGTGCTAAAGTTTCTGCTAGCTCGCCACCCCAAAGTTCCGTCAATATTCTTACTTCTTTACTGCCCATAAAGGGATACACTAGGAGAGGAGAAACGAGGACAGACAAATGGATTACGTCGATTGCATCGGCCCCAGTGCATAACTGCTACGTATTTAATTGGCCCGGAAAAGATGAAAGGGAAAGTCTACCTCGGCGGAATTTGAACTCAGTACGCAAAGACAGACGAAATACCTATTTCTTATTTCTTTACTACCCACAAGGGGCTAAACACAGAGGGGACAAACAAGGACAGACAAACGGATTAAGTCGATTATATCGAACCTACTGCGTAACTGGTACTTATTTAATCGACCCCGAAGGGATGAAAGGCAAAGTCGGCGGAATTTGAACTCAGAACGTAACGGCAGACGAAATACCTATTTCTTTACTACCCACAAGGTGCTAAACACAGAGAGGACAAACAAGGACAGACAAACGGATTAAGTCGATTACATCGACCCCTGTGCTTAACTGGTACTTAATTTATCGACCTCGAAAGGATGAAAGGCAAAGTCGACCTCGGTGGAATTTGAACTCAGTACGTAACGGCAGAAAAAATACGGCTACGCATTTCGCCCGGCGTGCTAACGTTTCTGCCAGCTCGCCGACTTCCTCTTTCTTTACTACCCACAAGGGGCTAAGCACAAAGAGGACAAACAAGGACAGATAAACGGATTAAGTCGATTATGTCGACCCCAGTGCGTAACTGGTACTCATTTAATCGACCGCGAAAGGATGAAAGGCAAAGTCGACTTCGGCGGCATTTGAACTCAGAACGTAGCGGCAGACGAAATACTCAGAACGTAACGACAGGCGAGCATTTCGCCCGGCGTTCTAACGTTTCTGCCAGTTTGCCGCCCAAATATTCCGTCAATATTGAAACAAAAAGTTTCAAGGCGGTGAATTAGCATGCCGTTAGCGGTATTTTGCTCGTCTTTGGCTTCAGAGTTCAAATTCAGCCGAGATCGAATTTACCTTTCATCCTTTTGTGGTTGATAAATTAAGTACCAGTTCTATTACTGGGGTCGATGTAATCGACTTACAGCTTTCCCCCGACATAACAGGCTTTGCTCCAAAATTTGAAACAAATTTTAAAGATATAGCTTTCTAAATTTGGTAATGCAATGTAATCACATTCCAGTTGTGCAGCAAGATTGCAGTTTGAGGGTCAGCAGTCTGAGCAAAACACTTCACCCACGCACGATTGAAGTCAGTGGTTGCAGATAATACTCTGGTTTTAATGCTCTCTTTCCTTTCTTTAGTCTTTTTCATCCATGAGGCAATCTGTGAAAACAATCAGTAGTACTCCGCAGATCTGTGGATATTAAATAGCCTGCCTTGCTTCATCAATGACGCCGCATTGCTTCTGCAGAGAATCCCGTCTTTGCTTGCATGGGAGGATGACAATAAAAAAAACTTCTTGTAGATTTGATAATAAACGTATATTCTCATTTTCCATGACTATCTGAACAATCTTCGGCCACCCTGGGGCACAGATTTGAAGGTTTTAGATCGAAGCACAGTTTTTTTTTCAAAATCTGGCACTTATGTTATCGCTCCATATGCGTGACTGCTAAGTCACGGGGATGTAATCAAATTAGCGTCCCTGGTCCTTGAACAACGTAGACACACTCACACATACACTCTGTGTTGAAGCATATTCTGTCGTGTCTGGGGACAGTCATTCTCTTTTGCTGCCTTATAATTTAACACACTCACCGGTAAAATTTCCACTTATTTCTTCGTTATAGTTCTAAAATTTCCGTTGCATCTTGCAAACTTTTCAATAGTTTTTACTCTGTCCGTTGTTCACACTGCGTTCCTTTTTGTTTCCTGTGCGCATTTGTGTGGCTTAGTGTGTGTGTGTGTGTGTATGTGTGCCTACACATGCATGTATGTTTGTGTGTGTATGTATGTATGTGTGTGTACATATTTATATATGTATGTATGTATATTTGTATGTATGTATTCTGCATATTCATGAGTTTGCGTGTCCGTGTTTGTGCGTTTTTAAGTATGTGTACGCGCGCACGTGTGTGTTTGTATATGTGTGTGTACCTCAATCTCATTGTCTTTGTGTCTGCATGTCTGAGTGTTTGTGTGTGAGCGTGTATGTGTTTTGCAACTATGTACCATGTTTGTATGTATGGATGTGCATCTCCATATATGTGTGGACGTGTGTCACCATATGTGTCCTTGTCTGAAGTAAAGTGATCGTGTATATATGGTCATGTGTTTCAGTCTTCATTTGTGTATGTGTGTGTTTGTGCGCGTATGTGTGCTTGTTTGTTCATATAACCTATGTACTTATCCGCCTGTATGTTGATCTGTTTACTTTCACATCCATATGGTAATGTACATGTAAACATACATATATATATACATACACACGCCAAACACACATTTACCTATCTACAGCCCACTAACTATTCTCCTCTACCTGTGTAAACTGTGGTGGGTATGGGGGTGTGATATCTACGTATATTTCCTATTTAGTATTGGGGAAGTTTCACTTATGAGGGCGTACTACTGAAACTTCTCCAATACTAAATTGGATATATACATAGTAGATATTATAAGGTTCTAAAAGACAATGATTCTCCTATATATATATATATATATATATATATATATATATATATATATATATATATATATAATATATGACGAACGTCTTTCAGCGTCTGTACACCAAATCCATTCACAAGGCTGACTGGTGAACAGCAATTGTAGATGACACTTGCCCAAGTCATCTGGTAGGACTGAACCTGGAACTGCGTGACAGGGGTGATACAAACTCCTAACCACATATATTAATATATATCTGCGCATGCGTGTATTTCACTACTGCGTTGTGTGTTAGTTCCTAATTACGTAGTTAACGATTGAACGATTTCGTTCGTTTCCTATCAGTAATAAAATCATATTTAAAATACGTTTACGTGATTTATGCATTTACATGAAATAAATAATAAAATTATAGAAGAATCTTTGTTCCAAAGTTAAGTGCATTATGTTTTTGCAATACGTACTTTACGATAAATACTCCAACATGCTCAGCTTGCATGATGAATATATCTGAACTGGTTTATGTGAAAATACAACCAGGTATAATTAATTGCTTTAAATGGTATCAACATTTCTAAAACAGATGCAGTTTTCCCATATTCTCCAATTTTATAACGATAAACATTTAGGCATGAAATCAAATGCTGAAATCATATTACTTAGCATTCGGAAAGTATATTTTCAAAATTTACATGTAAATTCAGAGGCAATGCTAGTTTATGTTTTTTTTTCTTCCTTTATATAAACGCGACTTATTAAAAAAAAAATGTCTGTGGAAATTGTATAGTGAAAATAGCTGACATAATAAACCAAGTAACTGACAAAAATATGGAATACACAAATTTAGATAAATTTAAAATTCATTCCTTTTTCTATTTTTCGATAAATATGATTTGAATTTATTTTAAGTATTCGTAATAAAATCTTGTAAATTTTCTCTATTTTAAGAAACGAAATAATAACAATAATGACAAATGTAATGATATATTTCTTTCTTTCTTCTTATATGCATATCTGTGCCATAAATCTATAAAAATGGTTTTAAATAATTTACTTCTGATTAGTTTAATCTGAAGCCCAGAAGCGCTTGTAAATTTCAACGTTTATTTTCTATAATTAATCTCTAAATATCGAAGGATTGTCGGATTTTAAACTCATTTCTTATTTTCTGTATTAGAAATAATTGTTTTTGACGCTTATTTACTTTAATGTAAAATAATATTTACAGAAAAATAAGAAATATTTTGAAAAATTATATATTTTAACGAATTTAAATTCAATACGTTGATATTCAGTTCTAATATGCAGCACTTATTTTGTTTGGACTATATCTGCTGTGAAATATATATGTAAGCGTAATTGCTGAGAAAAACAGACTTGACGATAATTGTCTGCATGCGTTAGCACTTATACTATGCATAATGAAGCGTAGTTATATGTACATACATACCATTATACGTCCAGACTTGATTACATGCATATATATATATCTATATATGTGTGTATGTGTGTGTGTATGTGTGCATATGCACTTGTATATATATATATATATACTTATATATATATATATAATATATATATATATATATAATATATGACGAACGTCTTTCAGCGTCTGTACACCAAATCCATTCACAAGGCTGACTGGTGAACAGCAATTGTAGATGACACTTGCCCAAGTCATCTGGTAGGACTGAACCTGGAACTGCGTGACAGGGGTGATACAAACTCCTAACCACATATATTAATATATATCTGCGCATGCGTGTATTTCACTACTGCGTTGTGTGTTAGTTCCTAATTACGTAGTTAACGATTGAACGATTTCGTTCGTTTCCTATCAGTAATAAAATCATATTTAAAATACGTTTACGTGATTTATGCATTTACATGAAATAAATAATAAAATTATAGAAGAATCTTTGTTCCAAAGTTAAGTGCATTATGTTTTTGCAATACGTACTTTACGATAAATATTCCAACATGCTCAGCTTGCATGATGAATATATCTGAACTGGTTTATGTGAAAATACAACCAGGTATAATTAATTGCTTTAAATGGTATCAACATTTCTAAAACAGATGCAGTTTTCCCATATTCTCCAATTTTATAACGATAAACATTTAGGCTTGAAATCAAATGCTGAATCATATTACTTAGCATTCGGAAAGTATATTTTCAAAATTTACATGTAAATTCAGAGGCAATGCTAGTTTATGTTTTTTTTTTTCTTCCTTTATATAAACGCGACTTATTAAAAAAAAAATGTCTGTGGAAATTGTATAGTGAAAATAGCTGACATAATAAACCAAGTAACTGACAAAAATATGGAATACACAAATTTAAATAAATTTAAAATTCATTCCTTTTTCTATTTTTCGATTAAATATGATTTGAATTTATTTTAAGTATTCGTAATAAAATCTTGTAAATTTTCTCTATTTTAAGAAACGAAATAATAACAATAATGACAAATGTAATGATATATTTCTTTCTTTCTTCTTATATGCATATCTGTGCCATAAATCTATAAAAATGGTTTTAAATAATTTACTTCTGATTAGTTTAATCTGAAGCCCAGAAGCGCTTGTAAATTTCAACGTTTATTTTCTATAATTAATCTCTAAATATCGAAGGATTGTCGGATTTTAAACTCATTTCTTATTTTCTGTATTAGAAATAATTGTTTTTGACGCTTATTTACTTTAATGTAAAATAATATTTACAGAAAAATAAGAAAAAATTTGAAAAATTATATATTTTAACGAATTTAAATTCAATACGTTGATATTCAGTTCTAATATGCAGCACTTATTTTGTTTGGTCTATATCTGCTGTGAAATATATATGTAAGCGTAAATGCTGAGAAAAACAGACTTGACGATAATTGTCTGCATGCGTTAGCACTTATACTATGCATAAGGAAGCGTAGTTATATGTACATACATACCATTATACGTCCAGACTTGATTACATGCATATATATATATCTATATATGTGTGTATGTGTGTGTGTATGTGTGCATATGCACTTGTATATATATATATATATACTTATATATATATATATATATATATATATATATATATATATATATATATATATATATATATATATGAATATATATATACACACACACCACAACACCACACACACACACACACATATATATATATATATATATATATATATATGTATATATATATACATACACATATATATACGTAGGTACGTACATACTTATATACATACATATATACATACATACGTAGAAATAAAACTGAACGATGACATACACTAGTCCGCAAGAATGCACCAAAGACTGTCGAAACACTGGTACACTCATGAAAATCATTTGCACCAATGATCCGAGTGTGTTACGAACACACTGGCATCGTAAATAGGAGAAAAAATTTTTTATGTGATATACATAATAGCGCCTAGCTTATTTGCTCCCGAATTTGCTGGAATATACAAATATTAGTCAAACTCGTCATTTCTTTTGTTTCAAATTATCCAGTACTTACAAGTATTTGAGCCCCTCCCATTTAGAGATTTCCCCTTCTCATACACGTGATGACCCACTGCATTTGAAAAAAAGGGATATATATGTCTTGGGGAGCTAGCAAATGTCGTGGATACTATCTCTTCCTGCATATTTAGCGTGAGAAGAAGCAGGCAAATATTTCATTTCGGTGGAATACTTATTACAATAATATGTTACCTATCTTTATAAATTTCATGGTAATTGGTCGATGCAGTGCTGTAGTAGAAGACAATAGCCCAAGTTACTACTCATGGAACTGAACCTAAAGCCACGTGGATGTAAAGTAATTTGTTACACTTAATAGCTATGCCCGCGTTTATCAGGGGGAATATAGATACATAAGTGGAGAAGTGGAGATCAATGGCCAGATATATCAAGGATATATCTAAAGGCGGCGAACTGGCAGAAACGTTAGCACACCGGGCGAAATGAGTAGCCGTATTTTGTCTGCCGTTACGTTCTGAGCTCAATTCCGCCGAGGTCGACTTTGCCTTTCATCCTTTCGGAGTCGATAAATTAATTACCAGTTACGCACTGGGGTCGATATAATCGACTTAATCCGTTTGTCTGTCCTTGTTTATCTTCTCTGTGTTTAGCCCCTTGTGGGTAGTAAAGAAATAGGTATTTCGTCTGCCACTTCGTTCTGAGTTTAACTTTCGCCGAGTCGATAAATTAATTATCAGTTACGCACTGGGGTCGATGTAATCGACTTAATCCGTTTGTCTGCCCTTGTTCGTCCCCTCTGTCTTAAGCCCCTTGTGGGCAATAAAGAAATAAGAAATAAGATATATCAAGTGTAGCGTATGAGCGGAGAAAAAGCATGAGTTGGAAACATGAAAGTTTTAAGTGAAAGTTTTAAGCCATTTTTTCCTGCCGGATTGTCGCTGAAACTACATCACGCGGATTGATGCCCAAACTAGATCATTCATATATAGACGGGCCTCTTTAAAGGTATGGCTATAAATGAAAACAAAAATGAATTTATTACTGATAAAGGAAGGAAAGAATATTCGAAAACGTGTTATTTACCGCGTGTACATCAACATCTGTAAATAGTATTCGCATATTTATTATTAACACGTCTAGGAAGGTTCAGACACAAAATGTGTTGCTCACTGTTGCGTACATTGTAAGAAAAGACACTGCCTTTATTTAGGCTCAGAGTTCCGTTTAATAATTTATATATTTATTCTTTTTTTGTAGTTGTCCAGACACAAGTTGAGACACCGGTGTCCCAAAATGCCGTGCGGCAATGAGCCAAATATTTTGGACATACAGTTGTAAAAGGGAGACGTTATTATAACGACCAACATATTTTGCATCTGTGCCATCCTTAGACAAGTTGAGAATTGATATGCCATAATCATTTCAGAACTCGCAATATACGGAACAAAGAATGAGTTTTTATCGGTCGATAAATATAAATACCTATCAGTAAAGAATTTGTTAGCTGATGTTATAAACAAAGCCATTGTCTTTTTAATGGATCCAAGTCACAGCTACTCCTGTCTGATTCACCACAGCATGTCGAAACACCACTATCCCAGAATGCCGTGCACCAATGAGTCGAGTGTTTTAAACATTTTGTCTTCGTAAAAAGTAGTCATTCACATCCGGCATACAGCAAAGCTTCCAACATATTTTGCGCCTGAACCTGACTAGTGTTTGGAACAAATATGTAAAGATATATGGCTGTAGTAAATTTATGTACAGTGATGAATCGGGTAAACGTATGAACATGATATATGGGCAGTAGCAGTCACAATAAATTCTAAGATATGTGAACAGAAAGTGAAAGAGAAAACCAATGCTTGATACATGATTTGTACCATTTCAGCTGCAAAATATTTCAATAGTGCTCCCTTTGGCAGGAGAGTGTAACTATGTCACATATTTAATGCATGAACATCTTTGCAATTGGTTTATATAACAAAATATTACTTTTGTTGCATTAATTTGACTATTTCTTACTGGTGATAAGCAAAACTTGAGCTGCATTCCGAATCTCAAGAGACGCTAGTGATACATATTTAACAGAAATTTGTAATTTTCTTAAATGACAAATTTTTTATACAACGCAGTCAGGACACTGCTGGGTTAAAAGGAGAAATTCAATAGAAATAGCTTGGATATGTGGGTGACTTTTCTTGAGTGATAGAGTTCGGCGAGGAGGTACGAGTAAGAGTGAATGCTGGTAGTATTAGGAAAAGATATCAGAGGATGGAGTAACATTTGATAGCATCTCGGTAACTAGAGTGTAGTAGGTGAATATTCGGTGTTTTGCATTGAATAACCAAGCAAGGACAAAAATAAATCTCTACTTCTTTGATGAACTCTAAAACAGTTAGAAGCAGCGATATCTATTACGCATAAAACTACTTCACACTTAGAACCTAATGAACGCGTTTACATTTATGTGAACAATATTTAAACTTTTTTTTTCAGATATTAATATTCTCCTTCCTAACATCCACGAAACCCTATAAGGAAAGGAGCATATTTTGCTTGATATCTCGTTCTGTCTCTCTATACTTCTACATAAAAACTACATATGATAAAATATTTATTTCATTTATATAAAACCATATTTCTATGGTTGCATAGAAAACTGAGAACATACTTATATTCATGATCAAACAAAACTAAAAACAATATATCTATATGTATGATATACAAATATATATATATATATATATATATATATATATATATATATATATATATATATATATATATATATATATATATATATTTCTATATTTATATATATGTGTGTGTGTGTGTGAGAGAGAGAGAGAGAGAGAGAATGAGAGAGAGAGAGAGAGATGTATATACAAAGATACATACACCTATGTGAGTCTGCGTGTATGAATTATATATATGTAGTACAGTCATGCAAAGCCGCTAGCTAATAAATTCTCCAAAGTTGCAACCTTCTTTGCATAGCTCTAAGATAATTCCTGTTGTCTGCACTGGAATCTAAATGGGTTTTGCCGATGTGTCGAAATAGGAGGTGTAGCACACTATTGTTTTACATGAAAAGCGGCAGCAGATTATAAACCAAAGAATTGTTCAAAGAACAATGCCAATGAAAAATTCCGGTTTCTTAAGCAAGTTTGCGATATCGGCAGATAGAAGGTAGTTTCATCGTATACTTCTTGACAAAGGAAATAGGCCAGTAATATTACTAGCATATATAAATCACTACCGCCGCCAACTCCACCACAATCTTTATCAATGCCTCCATCGTGTTTATTGCCATTATCAGCACAGCTTCTAAAGCAGCGATCCGAGATGACCCTTAGCACTCCGGACAAAATGCTTAGCGACGTATCACCCGTCTTTACGCTCTGATTTAAAATTCTGCCGAGGTTGCCTTTCGTCTTTTCTGGGCATGTAAAATAAATACCAGTCCGTTTTCCCCCCTCTCTTCAAAAACGGCCGGCCCTGTGGAAAACTCTGAAACCATTATTGTAAATACTACTGCAATGGCTACCATCAGAATATGAAGCTCCGTCACAACTAACTGCAACAATCGGAGCCCAAACCCTGTACTACCATGTTATCACCACTAAAATCTACAGCAACATCACTGTAGCTAATACCATCTCACATACAACCCTTTTGCTATCGTTGTGAGCATTTTTCTAGTGACTAAACCGTGTTACTAACAAGCCTTTGATGTAACTTTGAAAGTCACAGCGTCTATTTTAATGGATTCATTGCTTCCTAAGAAATATATTGATACTAACCAAGCATTTTACGTTTTATATTCTGGGTGAGTTCATGCTTCTACGTACAAGTAACACTCGAACGCACGCATATACACACATATATACATCTGCATAAAAATATAAACATGATAACTGCTCCATTTTCACAGTTCCCAAGTAATTTCTTGTGCGCTCTCCTTGTCAAATCGCCTTGTTGATTTTCCATCCGAGACCACCTAGATGACTTTTTAGTCATGTGGCAGATTTACATTATTTGAAGCAAAGGAAACAGATAAAAGGCTTGTTGGACTGAGCGCTTCCAAGCGGTTAGTTCTGCACACGTCGCCACTCTTCTATAGCAATAGCATTTTCAGTAGTTGGAATGAGAGATTTGGTCACCATAAAGAGATATCTGTACACCATTCGTTTGGAGTGATAACTGCTCGTACAGTACGAGTACCGCACTCTAAATCTCCTTTATTCACACCTAGAGACAGACCGATGGGTGAGGAATAATATTCACGTAGAAACAAGATTTGCATTCGAATGCTCCACTTCTAAAAGTATTGCTGTGCCAACAGCCACAGGAGTCGTCAATACCAGTGGTTTTACTGAGTGCTCTGACACCAACCACGGGTATATATCTACGTTCCCAGATGGACTGTTTCCATGTATAGCTTCACCATTTTGAAAGTGCTATTTTCCGGCCTTGAGTTGACCTGGGAAAGATAGTGGTTCATAAGTGTTTGCACCCACCTGATGCCACTGGAAATCTCAAAAAAGGGCCCAATTTAGCTAAACAGAAAGCACAAACACATGATTATACACAAAGACACACACACACATGTATACGCACACACACACACACACACACACACATATATATATATATATATATGTGCATATATAAATACATACATACTTATAAATTTATATATATATATATATATGTGCGTATAGGTAGGTATATGTGTATATTATAGAATGTGACATCGTTAAGTTTTCTCTTTGTGATTTACATTCATCTCTGCACCTTACTTAACAATATAGATTGAAATTAAAAGAAAAAAACATCATTACTTTACACCATGAAGATGTTCTTCCTCCCGAAAGAAATTTATTAAGGAAACAATTTTAATGTTATTTATTTCGTAAAATTACATCGAACGTAACAGAAAGAAATAATAAGCAAAATAACCAATTTTAAAGGGAAAAATAAAATTAAATATTTTAATTTCACACGAAATCGTATTATGGCTTGAATGATTTATGCTTAGTAATAAATTTGTAAAACACGAAATATAATATGTCGATAATTAATTCCACCATTAAAATATTTATAATGGCATTTGAGGAAAACATTCAGGTGTGTAATACCTTAATTATTTAGCAATATGTTGTTGGCAAAGAATTCCCTTGCTTATTAAAAAACACATGCTGCTAAATGGAATTACTCTTTAAGTATACACATATGCACACATAGAAATATATGTGTGTATGTGTGTGGGGTTGTACATGTGTCTGTGTGTGGGTGTACGTGTATCTGTGGATGGGTGTACGTGTATCTGTGTGTGTATGTCCTTGCATATGAATACATATATGAATATGCATAAGTATGTATAAATGTGTGTATATATGCATTAACATGTGGCTTCAAACACCTGCACATTTGTATGCATATATGTACATTATACATACACTGTATATATATATATACATATATATATATATATAGATAGCGAGAGAGATTTATATATATTCACACACACTCACATATACATATGTACATTATGCATGCACTGTATATATATATATATTTTTTTGTCTTTACTACCCACAAGGGGCTAAACACAGAAGGGACAAACAAGGACAGACAAAGGGATTAAGCCGATTGCATCGACCCCAGTGCGTAACTGGTACTTAATTTATCGACCCCGAAAGGATGAAAGGCAAAGTCGACCTCGGCGGAATTTGGACTCAGAACGTAACGGCAGACGAAATACATCTTCGCGTTTCGCCCGGCGTGCCAACGCCTCTGCCAGCTCGCCTTATATATATATATATATATATATATACTTATTAGTCTTTTATATATATATATATATATATATATATAATATATATATATATATATATATATATATATATATATATATATATATATATATATATATATATATATACTTTTTAGTCTTTTACTCATTTATCTGGAGCACTGCCTTAGCCGAGAAAATCGACCCCAGGACTTATTCTTTGTAAGCCTAGTACTTATTGTATCAGAGTCTTTTGCCGAACCGCTAAGTTACGAGGATGTAAACACACCAGCATCGGTTGTCAACCGATGTCGGGGGACAAACACAGACAAATACATATGCACACCCTATATATATATATATATATATATATATATATATATATATATATATATATATATATATATATACATATACATACATATATATATACATATATACGACGGACATCTTTCAGTTTTCGTCAAACAAATCCACTCACAAGGCTCTGGTCGGCCCGAAGCTATAGTAGAAGACACTTGCCCAAGGTGTCACGCAGTGGGACTGAATCTGGAACCATGTGGTTGGTAAGCAAGCTACTTATCACACAGACACTCATGTGCCTATATATATATATATATATATATATGTACGTATATATATATATATAAATTTTCGTACGTAGTATGTATATAAATATATATATATATATAAACTTTAGATGCAGTTATATATACATATATAGTATCCAGCCTGCCAGTCATCTCTACTCTACTGGCATCTTGGTAATGTGCAAATGAAATGATGCGTCATTGCACATACTGATGTACAAGTATTTTACTGCCAGTGAATCTGGGTTTGTAGTGCAAGCTCTAGTTCATTCGTGAGTTAATAGTGCAGTGCTTGAACTTTTCCAGCATTAAACTGCATGTTGTTTATTTCGGCCCACTTCTATATCGAAGTCAGAGAAGCTAGCGACGTTATCTTCATTTATTATTGCCAGTGATAAGTTCGTATCAACAGCATAGTTAGTGACAATGGCTGTCCAAGTGACCGTGTGCATGTCTAAGAGGGCTATTATGAATATTAATGGTCCCAGCACAGTTCCCTGGGGTGTTGCCACTTAGAATTTGAGTTTCCGCAGAAAGGGCACCAGTGACTGCAACTACCTGACTTTTGCATTTAAGGAAGTCATGCAGCCACACCCCCAATTTGTCAGCAATGCAAAGGTCTCGTAATTTATGACATATGCCGTGACCTACTTTATCAAATGCCTTCGCGAAGTCAAATTATACAACGCTGAGATTTGAATGGTCAAGCAGCTGTTTCAAAACCCAGTCATTGTGCTGCAGGAGTTGTATGAGGCATCTTCTCCCTGGACGGAAATCATGCTTTGTATTGTTCAATACGTAATTTTCTTCTCAGAAGATTATCAACTCTGATAATTTGCTCCATGAGATAGCCCTGTAGCTTTTGGCTTTGCTCTGCTTCCATGTTTGTGGATAGGGCATATAATGGCTTTCAGCTTTTTAGGAAGTTTACCACTTGCAAGGAAACGTTGTAAAAGTATCTGAAGTAGTTTCACTAAAGCCTGCTTGCATAACTTCAGGAGAATAGTTGGGAATAGTGAGGATCAGTTGCGAAGCACAGGTCTTTTTCATCTATGGCAGCTGTGACATCTGAATATTAATGTAATCGATAGTTGGCACCTGTTTTTTTAGAGCTGCAATATTAAAGAATTCAGCCTGTTTTTGTACATCCATCCATCCATACATACATACATACATACATACATACATACATACATACATACATACATACATGCATGCATGCATACATATATACATACATATCAAAATACATACATATATATCTAGATAGATAGATAGATAGATAGATAGATAGATAGATAGATAGATAGATAGATAGATAGATAGATAGATAGATAGATAGATAGATAGATAGATAACTTTCTTTATTGGCCACACAGGGCTGAACAAAGCGAGGTCAATTACAAATGTAGAGCTTTTCTTTTCGGAGATGGAAAAGGAAAAAGAAGAAAATAAGGAAACAAATGTAAAATTTCGATCAAAAGGGATCGGAAGAAAAAAAAGCGATCAAAAGAGATCGTGTATCACAGAAAGAATTTTTTTTCAAAGTAACAAACAAGATTAGGTTCATCCGGGGAAAGAAAAGCCTACAGAAAAGGCCACGGAAACCACAGGCAGGGAGGAGATAAACACATGAGAGTAAAGTGCTCTCTCTCTTACGATTTACAGGATCATGCTCAAAGTGGTTTCGTCACTCGCACGCACTATCTTTGCTACATATATAAATATAGATAGATAGATAGATAGATAGATAGATAGATAGATAGATAGATAGATAGATAGATAGATAGATATAGATAGATAGATAGATAGATAGATAGATAGATAGGAAGTGAATATGCATATAAAAGATTTTATTGTATTATGCCAGCTATAACCTAATGATACCAACTGGCGATGCCAAATTTTTAGGGGTTGAACTGAGCTGTGTGGACATAATGTAAGATAAATATAGTCATAACAATAATAATTATTGCATACGATTTACAAATATTCTAATGCAGCGTTATGTGTGCGTCGACAAATTATTTCGAATAAGAACCATGATCTTAAGCAACATGTAATCTTTGGAAACGTGCGTAGCGATACATTGAAATATTTATAAATTCCACCCAAGGATTATTATTGTTATTACTACACACCCAGACACACACACATACACGTACACACACACACAGATAATGTAATGTTCCTTGACGGTAAGATAAAGGAAGTACTCCATATGTTGAGAGATATATATTGTTTAATAGACACAATGCAATTTCATATGT